>NW_027526085.1:300000-600000 GCF_052094955.1 Ictidomys tridecemlineatus
TCATATCACCCCACAAATTACGACATGGTCTTTTGTAGTCAATCTACTTCCTTCACATTTAGTCCTTTGGCTAAACTGTTTTCTTATAGTTGTAACTCTTCCAGGACATAACATGAATGGAATAATACAATTTGTAGCCTTTTGAATCAGTCTTATTTTACTTAGCATGATGAATGTGCAGTTCGTCCATGAAACTGCATGAATTAGTAATTACTTGTGTTACTGCTAAACAGCATTCCAATGCATGTATTCCATAGTTTATCTAGTCAACAGTTTTTTGGCATTTGAGTTGTTTTGAGATTTTAGCCATTATAAATAAAGCTGCAATAAACTTTGCCACCCAAGTTTTTTTTTAAATAAATACATACTTCATTTCTCCACTTATATCAAATTATCAACAAAATTGCAAATAACCAAACTGATTTCTTAAATGTCTATCAATTTGTATTCCATTAATAACATATACATATTCTAGTTGCTCTACACTCTCACAGGTACTTGATATTATCAGTCATTTTACTTTTAGCTATTTTAATAAATGCATAATGATAGCTCATTTGTTGATAATACATTACACACTCATTCACATACACTGCTAGATTATGTTTGCTTAACTTATTCAATATAGTTACATTTATGTAGACAAAACAAAGTTATTCTATAATTTTCTTACATTGTCCTTATTTCTTTTTAATATCAAGTTATACTAGACTTATAAAGTAAGCCAAACATTTTCCTCTATTTTGCTTCTCTGAAATATTCTGTCTAAATGATAGCAAATGATTTGATTGTATCAATTTATACTTTTATCTTTATAATATCCTTTCTTCTGTGTACTTTACAAAATAACTCTATGTGCATGCAGAAATACACCACAATGAATTCCAGCTATATGTATATCTATGAAGCCTCATTAAAAATAAATAAGTGAGTGGAAGGTAGATCAGTAGAATAGAGGAAGGGGAGGGAGAAGGGGAGAGAAAGGAGAAGCAAGCATAGGGGACAGAAATGGAGTAAAGTCAATTTCATGCATGTATGATCATATCAAAATGAACCCAACTATTATGCACAACTACAATGCACTAATAAAAGCAAAGAATAAAAATTTTAAAAAGTAATAGCAAAGATTGGAAGCAAAATGTCTATTTAAAACACTGTATGAAAAAAATATAATTTATTTCCAAAATTAGAGATAGAGTGCTAAACAATAGTTAAGCTTAATTATAGATACCGTAAATATAATGTTGAACATAAAAATTTCCTTTTTTAAAAGGAAATGCATAGAGCAAAATAATTAAAATTTAAAACAGAGTAAACTATATTATATATTCTCAAAAGAAACATGTATATCTGGCTAAAAGGATGAAAAATTTGCCAAGTTATGATGATGTTTACTTCTGGAAGAGTAGGGAAGAGGTAAATTGTGCTGTGGTAAAAACAGAAAGGATTCTGATTTTTCCATAATCTTTAATTTTACTTTAAAAATCCATATTATGCATATGTGGGGAGCACTGATGATAATTTTATAAATTGTACAATTATAGATTATAATTTTAATTATATTTATATTATAAATTTATATTTGCATTATAAATTTGAATCTTATATAATCCTGTGCATTTCGATGTGATTTTAAAGATTTTGAACTAAAACAATATTTTCCATTTTTGTTAAGATCAAGGTAACCTAATAAAGGTAAAACTCTTCATAAAATTGCATGCATACTAAAAACATTACAACCCTTATTCGATCAAAGTTTAAACTAATGTCATGCACCCATCTCCCACAAATGGTGGCTTGATAAATGAATGAGCTTTTAAAATGCTTCAAATCTTTTCATCATGTGTCATGTCGTTGGTAATTATTAAGTGAATAACAAGCCAATGACCAACTTCAAAGTGCCAAGAAACATGACAATACTAAAATGAAGGAACCAGATGGAGGTGGGAGGGGGAATGTGCAGAAATGAATGCCTTTCCAATATTCCACACCAGGCTTAGCACACTGTCAATATTCAATAAATGTTAAACAACAATTGTAATGATGAGTACCATCTGCATGCCAAATTTAGAGTGGTAGAAACATACAGGATTGACAGCCCAAAGGCCAGACTCCACTTTCTGAATAGGCCCAGTGTGTACAACATTTTTCTTAGTGCAGTTAATAGCACAAATATTCTTTCAGTCACTCAGAAAAATAGTTCCAATTATCCCTAACTCTGCTCTCTGCATTTTCATTCACAAACCCTTTTTGAAAAATAACTGTCTTCATTTTGTCCCTCCTAAGTCATGCTTAACATTTCTGTCAATTGTTTCTATAAAAATTTCAAGTCTATGTATTATTTCATACTCAGAAAACTCTCACCATGCTATTTTATCTACAATGACAAAAACTTAATTTTTTAGTTCTATTTGTAAAATTTTGTAAGGCTTTAATTCATGTTAGCAACATAATGTTACATGATGTAAGAACTCCATTTATCTATCTATCTATCTATCTATCTGTCTGTCTGTCTTATGTCTGAACAAGGAAAAATGACAATCATATTTTTTTTCAGTCTTTGGTTCCCATGAATAGAGACTAAATAGGCCTTGGAATTCTCTAGTTACAAGCTGTTTTCCCCATGAGAATGATTAATAGCCATTTTGTGTTTCCTATCTGCAAGCTGAAGGTTGAAACTGCTCTAAAGATATTCTCAAGATGCACAAGTTCTTTGGAAGCCTAAGATCTTTGAGAATGTAAGGACAAATTATCCAGAAGGAAACCCTGGGGACTGTACAAAAAGAAGGTAGCCCTAGAATCTGGTTTGGTGTGCTTTTCCTCAAAACTAAAAAGAGCAACCATATGGAGGGGTGACATCAGCAAGACTGCTGATTAGAGATGTCTGGTGCACTTCCCTCCAAAGCAGAAGAAAAAAACACAAATAAAAATAACACATATTCCACTGAAGCATTTGAAGGAGAGTGCCAGAGTACACTAGGAATGTGACAGAAATGCTATGGAGAACAGAGACCCAGGATAGCCTTGTAAAGAAGGGAACAAACCCAGAACATCTACCATCTTAACTGCCTAGTTGAGATAAACCCCCAAATACAAGAGATTTAATATGGGAATCTGTAATCAGGAGGTCTCCAGCAGCCTTCACTAACATAATGAGCAACTGACATATTTGCCGCTAGAGAGACCTAAAGTCCTCACAGCTCCTGCGTTCAAGTTGGGGTGCTTCTAAGGAATTCAAGCTGCTACATTACCCAAGAGAAAGGGGTCAACCTATCCTCTCCCACTAAGTTCCTGCTACATGAACAATTTTGGAATTCTACCAACCCATGGTCCCAAGAAGCAGGCCAACCTGCCCCCCTATACATGGACCTAAAATGTACTGAGGGGGCTTTCTTTGAGTATCACAGCCCACAGAGGCCCTGAAAACTAGAAAACAGCCTGAATTACCTACTCACAACTGAAGGAATAACCAAGAGACCTGTGAGTGGAATAACCAAAGGCAATCAGCACAAACAAAGGCAATCAACACAGTCCTCTGACACTGACAGGCTCCTTCTGAGCACACTGGTGAGGTTGGGTCCCTACACTGTCCTCTGACAAAGACAAATACACCATCCCCACTGTTGGGGGCACTGTTTCATGCTACCCAGGGCCATGAGAGTGATCTGGCTCCATGCAGTCCTCAGAAATCGGTGGGTACCCCATGCCCTACTACTATACACACAGTGCCAAACCCACCTGGGCCTTCCAGAACAGCCCCTCACCCATGGGTTTATTAGTAATTGACAATTTCTTGCTTCTATTGTCACACCAGCCACATGGCACATGCCTAGGCCTACTAGAGTTGCCCCATTCCTACATGACCTACAGAAACTACAAGTACCTTTCACCTACGGCTGCAGATACTGTATCCAGAGCCACCAGAAAACCTGCCCTTCATAAGAAAGCTGAATCCCAGATCACAAAGCAATTCTGTAAACCACCCACACATCCACAAGTATCACTAGCCTGATTCTAGCTGGAAACACTACATAGAGACCAAACTGCTGTGCCCACCTAGAATTAAAGTGACAAAAAATATGAAAAACCAACATAATGTTATGCTTCTAAAGGATAAAATAATTCTAATGACAGATCTCACGGAAAGGGAAATTAATAAATTACCTGAAAAATAATTTGAAATGGTGACTTAAAGGAAACTCAATGAGAATCAACACAAACTAGACATCTTAACAAAACTAGAAAATCAGCTCATGCTTTCAGTAAGAAAATTCAGCAGAGGTCAGAACCAAACAGAAATCTTAGAACTAAAGCAGTCAAGAAATTGCATTCAAAAATGTAGTCAAGTGCCTCAACAATAGACTAGATCAAGCAGAATAACAACAACAACAAATTCTCAGCTTCAAGACACTTCTTTGAAATGTCTTCAAATATCTTTTGAAATATCTTTTTTTACTCAGATGAACAAGTTTAAAAAATAAGTAAAAAGGAATAAGGAAAGACTATGACACTTATGGGATAATACTAAGCAAATACTTGCATTATTATGTTCCAGACGAAGAGAAGAAGAAATAGTTATAGAAAGCCTACTTAACATAATAATAACTGAAATCATCAAAATTTTAAGAAAAATGTGAAAATCTAAGCCCATGTAGTCCAAAAAACCCAAACAGATTTTCCAAAATAAAAGTATTCTTTGAGGCATAATATAGTCAAAGTGTTAGAAGTCTAGGAGAGAATTTTAAAAGCAGAAAGAGAAAAGCATCAGGACGTATATAAATGAAAAGCTGTTTTCTCAGAAGAAACTGTAAAGATAAGGAAAGATTGGGATAAGGTATTTAAAGTCAAAACATAAGGAAGGGAAGAAGGCAGGCAGGCAGGCATACTAACATTTAGAATTAAAAGATAAATTTTTTCCAAGATAAGCAAAAATTGAGAAAACTTGCCACCAGACCAGCCTTAAAAGAAATGCTTACCACAATGTGGAGATTCCTTTGAAAACTTGGAATGAAACCACCATTTGACCCAGCTATTCCACTCCTTGGTCTATACCCAAAGGACTTAAAATCAGCATACTTTGTTGACACAGCCACATCAATGTTTATTTATAGCAGCTCAACTCACAATAGCTAAATTGTGGAAGCAGTCTAGATGCCCTTTAATAGATGAATAGATAAAGAAACTGTGGCATATATACACAATGGAATATTGATTACTCAGCATTAAAAGAGAATAAAATTATGGCATTTGCAGGTAAATGGATGGAGTTAAAGAATATCTTGCTAAGCGAAGTCAGCCAATCCCAAAATACCAAAGGCCAACTATTATTTCTGATAAGTGAATGCTGATCCATAATGGGAGAGGGGGTGGGCATGGGGAAAATGGAAGAACTTTGGGCAAAAGTGAGGAAGTGGTGGGGAGGGGACATGGGAGCAAGAAAGACAGTGAAATGAGATGGACATCATTACCCTAGGTACATGTATGATTACACATATGGTACAATGCTACATTGTGTACAACAAGATAAATGAAAAGTTGTGCTGAAATTGTGTACAACGAATCAAAATGCATTCTGCTGTCATATATACCTAATAATAATAAATAAATAAATTCTTATCAGAGTCCTATTTCCAGATGTGAAGGCTTTGTCATTAAAACATGTAAAACTACAAAACTCACTAGGACAGCAGATATACAAAAGAGAAAAAGAATCACCTTATCCATACAGAAATCACCAAATCAAGGATAAATAAGAAAGTAAAGGACAAATGAAATAAAATGAAAGCAACCAGGAAAAAATTAATGATTTAATAGCAATATGTTCTTAACTATACAAAAGTTGAATGTAAATTAAAGTACCCAATTAAAAGATTAAGACTGGCAGAATGAATAATAAAACAAAATGTACTGTTATGCTGCTACAGTTCATGTGTTTTTAACTGTGCAGTAAAAACTTGTGAATTGAGGGATGAAGAAAGCTATTTCATGCAAACAGAAATTTAGGGGGTAGAAATAGCTATACTTATATTAGATAAACAGACTTTTAAAAGTAGAAATCTATTAATAGAGACAAAGATGGGCCTATAAAATGATTAAAGGACAATAATAATTATGAAAAATGAAAACATCAAAAGCTTTAAAATTTAGCATTTAAAACATAATCTTATCACCTGGGACATGCTGGCACAAACTGTAATCCCAGTGACTGAGAGACTGAGACAGAAGGATGGAAATATCAATGTCAGCCTCAGCAACTCTCATAATAAAAAATAAAAAGGGCTTTAGAAGTACCTCGGTGATAAGCACCCCTGGGTTCAGTCTCCTGTACCAAAAATACCCTGGTACAAAAAAGATTGGAGTGTAGCTGGCCATGGTGGGGCATGCCTATAAATCCAGTGACTCTGGAGGCTGAGAAAGGAGAATCACAAGTTCAAAGCCAACCTCAGTAACTTAGGTCCTCTGCAACTTAATGAGACCCTGTCTCTAATAAAAAGTAAAAAGACCTGGGGATGAAACTCAGTGGTAAAGCATCCCTAGGTTAAACCCCTAGCACACAACCTCCTCCCCAAAAAATGTCATATAGGTGATAGTCTGATGCATTATTTGGGGAGATGACCAAGACTGACCCCAACATCATGCAGGATCTCACCTTATTGAGCACATGCTCAGGAAATGAATGCAAGATACACGTCAGACTACATCTCATCAGATCATTGCAAAAATTGACAATATTGGTAATCACACGGTTGGAGAAAAGCACTCCAGGCTCCATAATTTAGGCTAGGGTGGAAAAGTTTGGAAACAAAAATCGGATATTGCCACACAGAAGAGTTGAAGGTTGCTAGTAGTTTACCCTGAAATTTGGAACACTATTTTCCTAAACTAAGAATGGTTTCTTGCAGCTAACTACTATGTGTAGAAAGATTTTATATTATAAGGTGCATTCTTATGACATACCATGTAGTGAGTTTATGGAGTGATTTTCCCCCCAGTTTCTTGAATATAGTATCTTAAAGTCTTGACCCTGGTCTTAATTATTATTAAACACTAACTTGGAATAATGCCAATTATCTAGTACACTATACATTAATAGTGAAGGAAAAACTCAACATAATCATTTGATGCAGAAAAACATTTGAAAAAATCTAATACCTTTCCATACTTCAAATACACACACAAAACAAAGACAAAAGAAAACTTCTTCAACATGATGAAGGGCATTTATGAAAAACCTAACATTATATTTATTAAAAGTTACAGCCAAAGAAATTAGGCAAGAAAAAAATTAAATATCTGATTGGAAAAAAAAGGAGAAAAATTATCTATTGGCAGATAGCAAGATCTTACATATAGCAAATCCTAAGCCAATTATGACACTGAATTCCTGTAAAGTCTTGGGAGGCTGTGTGGGAGGCTAAGAAAAGAGGACCACAAGTTGGAGGCCAGCCTGGTCAATTTAGTGAGACCATGTCTGAAAATAAAAAAGAGCTGGGACTGCTGTAGCTCAGTGGTACAGTGCATGCCTACCATGCAAAAGACCCTGGGTTGGATTTGATCTCCAGTACCACACATAATTGTTGAGAGCCACAGCCAAAGGGGCCCCAGCAAACTTCCAGCTGCCGGCTGATGATCCAGCTGCCAGCAAACTTCCAGTTGCCGGCTGATGATTGGCTCACAGTGGCCCCAGCAACATCTAGCTGATTGGCTCCTCTGCGGTGATGTTCATTGGGCTGTTTCCCTGCCCTTCAGACTGCCAGCTGATGATTGGCTCACAGCGGCCCCAGCAACATCTAGCTGATTGGCTCCTCCACGGAGCTGCTCATTGGGTGACTTCTTTGGCTCTGCCCACGCAACCCAGCCAATCGGCCTCAAGAGCAGGAGGATTGTGGGAGGTTGAGAGGCTGGTGTGGGGGAGGAGAGGCTTGTGGAAGCCGGTGGTGGCAGTTGGGCTCTGAGGGTTTTTTCCCTGAGGAGCTGTTTTGTTTGGCGTTTGTAGTTCTAAAAATAAAGTTAGTTTCTTTTTGACAAGTGGCTCCTGATTTGTGCCAAGCCAGACTTCGGCATTTGGTGGCTCGCACGGGGAGCAACTGAGGGTAAGTAAACTGCTCGCCCCTGAGGGCAGGGCGAGAGGATGGGTAGCCATTTTAAGTGTCCTCTTTTGTTTTGCTTTGTTTTTGTTTTAACTTTCCTGTCCCTGGAGATGAGTAAGAGGGAAGAAAAACCACTCACATCTGAGGAAAAACTATTTGCGTCTGAGGAACAGATAGGGAGAAAGGACGGATGCATATGTCAGGAAAATAGAAAGGCTGTTATAATGATTTTGTGTGGTTCTATTTTTATTGGATTCTGTCTCGGTTTGGTTTGGTGTTATCTTGCTGGGTTGTATTATAGTAGAAATACGGGATCAGCAATTAGTAAAAAACAAACCGAAAGAGTGTTAAGTAAATTGTTAGAGGAAGGAAGCTTCCCAGTAAAATCAAGAGCAGTCAGGGCATACGTTGATGTAATACAAGAATATAGCCCATGGCTTTTTAAGGAGGAGTTGTTAGATATATCACAATGGAACCATCATGGTGAAGATTTAAAAAGAATAGAAAAGAACAACCCAGGGACTCTGCCAGTTGGCACATTGTCATTGTGGACGTTGGTATCTGGTTTGCTTAGTCCAAAGCCTTCAGTTCAGACAGAGGTAGAGGAAGAAGAAGACATATTGATTCAAGTAGAAGAGGAAGTCTCTCAAGTTAGTCAGAAAGAGGAAAAGATTCAAGTAAAAGAGAAGGTCTTTCGAGATAGTGAGACAGAGGAAGGAAGTTTAGAGCAGAAAAATCTATCAGGGGAAAAGTTAAAACAGGAGACTGCTAATAAGACCTTTTTATTAGAGAGCGTAAGTGTCCAACCAACAGCACCACCTCTACAGGAGACTGCTACTAACAGCATTCTATCACCAGAGGGCGTAAGTGTTCAACCAACAGCGCCACCTCTACTGGAGACTGCTACTAACAGCACTCTATCACCAGAGGGCATAAGTGTCCAATCAACAGCACCACCTCCATATGCTAGGAGACTCCCAACCCCCGCAGTTGATAGTTGGGATCCTGAGACAGGATCTCAAGTATGCCCTGTATTTGAGGTAGGAGGGCAGCGAACTTACCAGGGTTTAAATTTCAAATCAGTGAAGGAGCTAAAAGAGGCTGTAACAACCTATGGTCCTCAAGCACCCTTCACTGTAAGCTTGGTTGAATCCATTACCAACTTAAGCATGACGCCAGCAGATTGGGCTAGTATGTGTAAAGCTGTGCTAAATGGAGGACAATACCTGTTATGGAAGGTTGCCAATGAGGAATTTTGCAAGGAGACGGCTAGTCGAAATGCAGCAGCTGGTTATCCTCAGAGAAATCTAGATATGTTGTTAGGAAAGGGACCTTATGAGGATCGGCAGCAACAAAATGCATATGATCCTGGTGTATATTCACAAATTGCTGTAGATGCAGTTAGGGCATGGAAGACTTTACAAGAACATGGAGGTTTACAAGGTCAATTATCTAAGATAATACAAGGAGCTAATGAACCTTACGCTGAATTTGTAGATAGGCTTATTCAAACAGCTACCAGAGTTTTTGGGAATACAGAACAAGCAATGCCATTAATAAAACAACTGGCTTATGACCAAGCGAATCGTTGGTGTAGAGATATCATTAGACCATGGAAACAGGAAGATTTAAACACATATATTAAATTATGTAGAGACATTAATGAACAAGGGCAAATTGTGGCAGCTGCAGTAAAACAAGCTTTAGATGCCAGAGACATTAATGAACAAGGGCAAATTGTGGCAGCTGCAGTAAAACAGGCTTTAGATGCCAGAGACATTAATGAACAAGGGCAAATTGTAGCAGCTGCAGTAAAACAGGTTTTAGATGCCAGAGACATTAATGAACAAGGGCAAATTGTGGCAGCTGTAGTAAAACAGGCTTTAGATGCCAGGCCAAGAACATGCTACAATTGTCAACAAACAGGACATTTTAAAAGGAATTGCCCCATAGGAAGAGGGTTTAACAAAACTAGGTATCAAACAAGTAGAATACCGGGTATTTGCCCACGATGCCGTAGAGGGAGACATTGGGCTAATGAATGCCGTTCTCAAACCACCATAGAGGGTACTCCATTATATTGGGCTAATGAATGCCATCCTCAAACCACCATAGAGGGTACTCCATTATCAAAAAACGAACAAGGACAAGGTGTTTATCCACAATATCGTGGACAAAGGCATCGGGCTCCGTTGCCAAAAAATGGACAGGGGGCCCCAATGCTCCGGGGCCCCAAACCACAAATATACGGAGCACTGGAGGAACCCAGCAACCCCAGCAACCCCATCAAGGTAGTGCCCAGCACATCAGATCCCTCATCAGACAAACCAGAGGGAGCGCAGGGTTGGACATCTGCGCCTCCACCAAAATCAGTACTAACTCCAGAGATGGGAGTTCAAATCATTCCCACAGGGGTAAAAGGACCTCTTCCCAAAGGAACAGTAGGCTTATTATTGGGACGCAGCTCTTCTACTCTAAAAGGACTTTTGATAAGTCCTGGGGTAATTGATTCCAATTATGAAGGTGAAATAAAAATTATAGCCAGTTCTCCAAAGGGTATATCAGTAATTTCACCAGGAGATAGAATAGCACAGTTACTAATAATACCAAGCCTACATGATAAATTTTCCAATCATGCTGTAGAAAGAGGTTCCAAGGGATTAGGCTCCACAGGTGTAGATTGGGCTATGCTTTCTTTAAATTTAGATTCTTGCCCCATGCTAAAACTAAATATTCAAGGACATGAATTTAATGGGCTACTGGATACAGGTGCAGACCTTAGCATCATCTCTCGTCAAGAATGGCCAAAACATTGGCCATTACAACAAGCCACTCAATCGCTTCGAGGCCTAGGAGTGGCGACTAATCCCGATAGAAGTGCAATGCTATTAGATTGGAAGGATCCTGAAGGATGTGAAGGAACTATACAGCCATATGTATTGGATCATCTTCCCGTAAATTTATGGGGACGAGATGTCTTAGATCAATTAGGTTTGACATTAATAAATAATATCAATCAAAATGCACCCACTATTATGGCTAGACAAGGTTTTAGGAAAGGAAAAAGATTAGAAAGACAAGAACAATGTATAGCAGCACCAATACAAATAGATCAAGGAACAGACAGACATGGGTTGGATTTTCACAAAGGGCCACTGAGACAATAAAAATTACATGGAAATCAGAAAGACCAGTATGGGTTCCTCAGTGGCCCTCGACTAAAGAAAAGACACAAGTAGCCCATGATCTGGTCAAACAACAATTAGCGGAAGGACATATACAACCTTCTGTATCTCCCCATAATACTCCCATTTTTGTCATCAAAAAGAAATCTGGTAAATGGAGATTACTGCAAGATTTAAGAGCCATTAACAATGAAATGGTCATTATGGGACCTGCTCAATCGGGGATTCCTCAATTGTCTGCTTTGCCAAAAACTTGGTATGTTTTAGTTATAGATATTAAAGATTGTTTTTTTTTCAATTCCAATTCATCCTGAGGATAGTCCACGTTTTGCATTTACTATCCCTGCACTAAATCATGAAGGTCCTGATCAGAGATATGAATGGAAAGTACTCCCTCAAGGGATGGCTAACAGCCCAACTATGTGTCAAATTTATGTTAACAAAGTAATCCAGCCACTTAGAAATCAAAATCCTGAACTACAAATATTTCATTATATGGATGATGTATTATTAGCACACAAAGCTAAAAACACATTGCTAGAATGTTATGTCACACTTACAAACTTATTAAAAAATTATAATCTAGAGATAGCAATAGATAAAGTACAATTAAATTTTCCAATTAATTATTTAGGAGTTCTATTATCCTCAACCATGGTCCGTCCACCAAAAATTCAAATACAAGTAGATCACCTCAAATCACTTAATGACTTTCAAAAGTTATTAGGAGACATAAATTGGATAAGGCCTTATCTAGGTATTCCAACAGGAGAATTGGGACCTTTATTTGATATCCTAAAAGGTCCATCAGATCCGAATTCACCCCAAATGTTAACGCCTGAAGCAAGAAAGGCATTAAAAATCATTGAAACATATATGGAAAATATGCATTTGGATAGAATTGATATAAGTTTGCCTTTATTATTTATTGTACTACCAACAAAAAATATTTCTACAGGAGTATTTTGGCAAGAAGGTCCATTATTATGGATACATTTATCTTATTCTCCTAACACTATTCTTACTAGGTATCCTGAGGCTGTAGGACAATTAATACTCAAAGGAATAAAAACAGCAAAGGCAGTGTTTGGAATTTCTCCCCATAAAATTATTACTCCATATACTATGAATCAAATTGATGAATTAGCTAATGAGTTAAATACTTGGGCAATAATAATGTGCAAATCTAATGTTTCATTTGATAACCACTTACCATCTAATCCTTTATTGTCTTTTTGGTCATTGCATCCTGTAATTTTTCCAAAAATGACAAGAAAAACACCTATCATGAATGCTCCAAATATATTCACTGATGGGTCAAATAATGGTACAGCAGCAATAGTTACACCTGATCAAACTTTTACATTTTTAATACCCAAACAATCAGCTCAAAATGTAGAGCTTAATGCAGTATTACAAACTTTTGTGATGTTTAAAGATTCTGTATTTAATTTATTTTCTGATAGCCAGTATATAGTTAATGCTATAGTATCCCTTGAAGATGCTGGTAGGATTTCCCCTTCTTCTACTGTTTTCTCTTTGTTTTCCACTATACAAAGTTTAATCTGGGACAGAAAAGATCCATTCTTTATAGGACATATCAGGGCACATACAGGATTGCCTGGAGCCCTTAGTTTGGGCAATGATTTAGCAGATAAAACTACACATGACATACATATTTTCTCTACACTAGAAGAAGCTATAAATTTTCATGAAAGATTCCATGTCAATGCTAATACTTTACAAAAGCATTTTAAAATAACTAAGGAACAAGCTAGGCAAATAATAAAACAATGTCAAAATTGTGTGACCTTTTTACCACAAGTTAATCTTGGAGTCAATCCTAGAGGATTGATGCCTAACCATATTTGGCAGATGGACGTCACACACTTGCCAGAATTTGGAAAATTAAAATATTTGCATGTTACAGTTGATACTTCTTCTGGATTTTTGATGGGCTCCCTTCATGCTGGCGAAAAAACTAAAGATGTTATAGCTCATTGCTTACAAAATTTTGCCACTGTGGGCATTCCAAAACAGTTAAAAACAAATAATGCCCCTGGTTATACGTCTACTTCTTTTAAACAATTTTGCTCATCATTTGGCATTACTCATATAACAGGAATCCCATACAATCCACAGGGACAAGGCATAGTTGAAAGAGCTCATCAAACTATTAAAATGTACTTATTAAAGCAAAAATATGGAATTGGGAAGGGGTATATATTCCCCAAAGATAAACTTAAAATAACCCTTTTTACTCTAAACTTTTTAAATTTGGATTCATCAGGACTTAGTGCTGCAGAAAGGCATATGTGTCCAAAAAATGTACATAAGCCCAAGGTACTTTGGAAAGATATTCTAACAGGACAATGGAAAGGTCCTGACCCAGTAATTGTCTGGAATCGGGGGTCTGTTTGTGTGTTTCCACAGGAAGAACAGCAGCCAATTTGGATTCCAGAGAGATTAACCAAGGTTCTGATCCAGAACAGCAGCCGATTTGGATTCCAGAGAGATTAACCAAGGTTCTGACCCAGTGATTGTCTGGAGTCGGGGGCCTGTTTGTGTGTTTCCACAGGGAGAACAGCAGCTGATTTGGATTCCGGAGAGATTAACTAAAATCCTGACCCAGTGATTGTCTGGAGTCGGGGGTCTGTTTTTGTGTTTCCACAGGGAGAACAGCAGCCGATTTGGATTCCAGAGAGATTAACTAAAGCGATTTCTACAGACCAAAAAGAAGATGATTTAGCTCAAATCCATAATAGCTGATATCCAAAACTCCAATTTGGCTATCCTTACATCTGCGACAGAACCAGGATGCTTTTTTCAATATCTATTTTATTATTGCCCTTTCCCATATCATGAAGTTCTATTTTATTTTTTTTTGAGCTCATACAGACCTAGGTTAATGTTTTGCTGATCAGTTCTATTTTTTTTTGACTATAGAGTTTTTAAACATTGCAATAGAGATTTTACCTGTAAAAAGTTATAAGGCCTTTACTATTATGTTATGTGTTGTATGTATTATATTATGTGTGCACACTTGTGTTTTGTGTTATATGTTTGAATGTACGTATGTCCAATGTACGTATTTCCATATATCATATATGATGAGCGCTCATGAAAAGATGGATCCAAATATTTTTTTTTATTCACGTGATTTAAATGGTTTAATTTAAATTGGGTAAATAACTGTTAAGAATTGTTTTAATATGTAAACAAAAAAGGAGGTTAACAGATCTGTTTGTTTACTCTCACCTTTCGTTTTCATTATATTTAATAATTCTCTTCACTATAATGTAAATTGTTAAGAAAATTGTTTTCTTTTAGTGCCTTCTGGAATGTTACCTAATTTTTTCTTTAGCCATTATTGCCAGAATTTCTATCTTCAGATGAAGATAATATAAATTGTTAAGAAAATTGTTTTCTTTTAGTGTCTTCTGGAATGTTACCTAATTTTTTCTTTAGCCATTATTGCCAGAATTTCTATCTTCATCCCAGTGCCGATGAAGATAATATACATTGTTAAGAAAATTGTTTTCTTTTAGTGTCTTCTGGAATGTTACCTAATTTTTTCTTTAGTCATTATTGCCAGAATTCCTATCTTCATCCCTGTGCTGGTGAAGACAAAGATAAAACTAATCTACAGTTTCTGCAATAGCCATCACTGAACTGCTTACAGAACTTGCACTGAACTGCTTACAGAACTATGTGTCACTTGTATGCATTGTGAACTAACTGTTGGTGCAGCGACTTGTGGTAGTGTTGGGGTATTTTTGCTGATGATATCATCGGTGGTACGATTTTCCCAAAAGGAGCCGTCAATTGACTTGGTATATCTTCCTCCCTTCTGCTTGTCATGATCATTCAGCTAAAATTTGGGGGTCAACAGAGGTGAGGCAAAGAACCTCACCCCCCCCCCCGCTGAGACCTCTCCACAGGTGTGGCTGTATACTGGACCGGTAGTCAATGACGGGTAAGATCCAATTACAATGGTACCAACCTAAGACAGGAGGCTGACGCCCTGAGGTCAGCTCATCCAAAGACGGGTAAGGACCATATGTAGTATTGGACAACCTAAGGCAGGCACGGTCCATAAGCCACATGCTTGTTGTTTAAACAGAGAGGGGGAGATGTTGAGAGCCACAGGCAAAGGGGCCCCAGCAAACTTCCAGCTGCCGGCTGATGATCCAGCTGCCAGCAAACTTCCAGTTGCCGGCTGATGATTGGCTCACAGTGGCCCCAGCAACATCTAGCTGATTGGCTCCTCTGCGGTGATGTTCATTGGGCTGTTTCCCTGCCCTTCAGACTGCCAGCTGATGATTGGCTCACAGCGGCCCCAGCAACATCTAGCTGATTGGCTCCTCCACGGAGCTGCTCATTGGGTGACTTCTTTGGCTCTGCCCACACAACCCAGCCAATCGGCCTCAAGAGCAGGAGGATTGTGGGAGGTTGAGAGGCTGGTGTGGGGGAGGAGAGGCTTGTGGAAGCCGGTGGTGGCAGTTGGGCTCTGAGGGTTTTTTCCCTGAGGAGCTGTTTTGTTTGACGTTTGTAGTTCTAAAAATAAAGTTAGTTTCTTTTTGACAAGTGGCTCCTGATTTGTGCCAATCCAGACTTCGGCACATAATGACTCTTAACACTCACTCTCTCTCTCTCTCTCTCTCTCTCTCTCTCTCTCTCTCTCTCTCTCACACACACACACACACACACACACACACACTCCTAAAGAATACACACAACTAAAACTAATAATAAGTTTTATTTCTGTGTTTGAGGTACATTTGGTATTATCCTGGATGATTGGTTTTCTCTCCCCTCATCTCCAGCCCTTGCCAGGAAGCAAGCCATGTCAGTCACTGTGATTATTACTGTCACCATATTTTAAGGATGAGAGAAATGTTAAGTGTCTTGCCCAAGGTCAAAGAGCCAGACAGTGTTGGTTCCTGAGCTTGGGTCTCCAGAGAGCTAGGATCTCCCCTTCCAGGAGGGCTCTGTCCCAGCCCCTCAGAGCCTCCCCATACCCTCAGGAAACAGGTTTCTCTGAATGTAGAATAGACAGGCAGGCCAGGGTTAAATAATATATATTATTTATGAAGGTGAAAACATCATGAGGGAGTGGGTGAGGACTCAGGACCCAGAGGCCTCCATGTGGAAATTTGGATTGTGAGAGTTGTAGCCTACTCACGTAGATGAATCCACTGATATGAATTAACCCAGTGATATCTGTAGAGAGATGGGTCAACTAGGGGCATGCCTTGGGGCTTGTATTTTTGTTCCTGGTGAACTGAAGTGCTTCTCTCTCTCTCTCTCTCTCTCTCTCTCTCTCTCTCTCCTGGCATGTTCTGAGCTTCTTTCTTCTGCCACCTTCTGCCCTCATGTTCTGACTCAGCTTGAGCCCAGCACTATGGAATCAGCTGACCATGGACTGAACCTCTATAAATGTGAGCTAAAATAAATTTTTCCTCCTCTAAATTGTTTCTTGTTGGGTATTTTGGTCACAGTGATGCAAAAGCTGACTAAAACAGTGAAATTATTCTTCAAAAGTGAAGCAGAAATAGAGTTTCTCACATAAACAAAAACAAAGGGTATTTATCACCAGCAACCTGCTCTGAGCCAACGTTCAAACAAGTTCTTCAAGGAGAAGAAAAATGATGTAACCTGGATCTACATAAAGAAAATGAGAGCACTGGTGAAGAAATAAATGTGAAATGCCATCTTTCTTTGTCTTATTCCTGATATAAAAGATAACCATGTGTTTAGAGCGGTAACAGTAACCATATATTGGGTGATTATAGCATAGGAAAAAGTGGAATTAATGAGAGCAATATCATAGATTACCTGCCCTACACGTGAAAGGGTGGAGTATTATTTGAGGATGTTCTTATATTCTTATGATGTACATTGCAAACTCTGGGGCAACTACTAAACATCTGATAAAGGAGGATAGTTGATATTCTAAGAGAGGGAATAAATGAAATCATATAAAATGCTCATATAACCAGAGAAATGGGAAAATGAGTAAAGAACAAAGGCAATATAGAGAAAGAAGTTATAAATACAATAAATACTACTCCAACTCTACCAATAATCACTCTAAATGTGACTACTCTAAATATGCCAATTAAAAGAACAAAGTGTCAAACGGAATAAGAAACAAGACTCTACCATATATTGTCTGTAAAAAAAGCCACTTTGATTAGGAAGACCCAGTTACAATTAGAGCCAAATTATGGACAGAGATGCACTATAAAAACCAACTAATCAGTGGGCATCTGCAATAGCTATATTGATTTTACATAAAGTACATTTCAGAATATGGAAAATTATCAGCAATAAAAGGGACAAACTCCAAGAAGACATAGCAATTCTAAATATGTAAGAATTTAGCAACAGAAATCTAAATATGTGACACCAAAACTGATATAACTAAAGGAGAAATTGACAAAATTTACTACTATATAGTTGGAAACTTCCAAAAACTTCTGTCAGGGCTTGATAGATGAAGCAGGCAGAAAATCAATAAGGATATAGTTGACCAGAATGGCACTGTCAATCAACCTGATCTTATTGGAATTCTGAAATACTCTCCCCCAAAAGAATAGAGTACACATTCTTTTCAAGTTTACATAAAATTCAGAAAGGCACACTGTGTCCTGTATCATAAAATAGTCATCAATAAATTGAAGAGATTGAAAATCAAATATATTCTTATATCACAACGAAATTAAGCTGAAAATCACCAATAGAAAAAGAACTGAAAAATCCACAAATATTTGGGAATTCAATAATACATTTGTAAATAACAAATGAGTAAAAATAGTCCCAAGGGAAATTTTTAAATATTTTGAATTCAACAAAAGAAATTACAATTTATCAAAATTAACAATTTATCCAATGAACTCTGTAAGCATTTAGTGCACTTAGTGGAATTTATAGCACTGAAGACACAGATGAGAGAAGAACAGTGGGCTAAACTCAGTAATCTAGCTTTTAAAAGCCAAAGCCAAAAGAGCAATTTAAGCCTAAAGCAAGCAAAAAGAAAAATCAATAAAATTAAAAACTATAGAAAGTTACTACAAACCACTTTATGTCCACAAATTTGATATCTCAGCTAAAATAGATGGGTTCCTTGACAAACTAAACTACTCACACTCACACAGGGAGAAATAGACAATCTGAATAGGTCTGTTTCCATTAAGGAAAATAAATAAAAAGCCCACAACCTTCTAAAAGAGAAAACATCAGGTTTCTTTGGTTTTGCTGGTGAATTCTATGAAAAATTTGAAAAACTAAATGACCTCAGTGGTGTACTATTTCTCCATCATCTCTCCAGAATATACTGGTTCATCAATTCTAATAAGTGTGCCATATTAACAAAAGGTATAATAATAAGGACAGCTGGGTGTAGAGCATAGGAGAACTATGTCTTTATATCCATGCAATTTTTCTTTAAATAAAAAACTATTCTAAGAATAGTTTAATTTTTTAAACTAGAGCTGAAAGGAAAAATTGTCAAACTAGAATTCTATATCAAGCCAAAAAAACCAAATAACATCATAAACATGAATACACATAATGTGTGTATATATGTATATACTTTATATATGTATACACTTTGTATATTGAAATCAATATATAAAGTATTAAGAGAAAATGGAGACAATTCTGATAAAGAAAAGCTGGCAGATCCCATCACCAGCAGACCTGTACTCCAAGAAACACTAAATGAAGGTCTCTGGATGAAAGTAAAGTGGTACCAGTAGATGATCAGATCCTCAGAAAGATATGAGTGCCAGAAATGGTAACTATGTAAATTATGCAGGAGCATAGTTTCAAACTATCACATTTTCTCTTAATTCATTTAAAAAATATCCTACAGTTCAAAGAAAAATGACAGCATTGTATGGTGGGATTTATCAGGTATGGAACTGGAATTTTTCTCAGAACTGTGGCATATAATAGGAGGTTAAAATTAGTATGGACTGGGCGAGTGTGGTGGCACATGTCTGCAATCCCAGTGACTCAGGCTGAGGCAGGAGTATCAAAGCTAGCTTCAGCAACTTAGCAAGGCCATAAAAACTGTACTGAGACCCAGTCTCTAAAAATTAAAAAAAGGGGGCTGGAGATGTGGCTCAGTGATTAATTGCCCCTAGGTACGCCCCTGGTACCAAAAAAATAATATAAAGTAATAGTGTATGGACTTAGAAGGTTTTTACATTTTAAATAAAGACATTAATTCTAAGTTGATGGTTAAAATTTAAGACTGCAGAAAAGTAAGAACAGAAGAGCAGAGGTCAGATGGTACAAACTGGAAACAAAGAGCAAAATATGAGGCCTAAGTCCAAATATATCAGTAGTACATTGGACAGAATGAATTAAACACCTAGTTAAAAGGCAGAGATTATCAGAATGGGTTAAAAAATCAGACTTAATCATGGCTACAAGAGATGTGCTTAAAATCTAAAGATACAGATAGATTGAAAGTTAAAAAGTCAGGAAAATAATAATGCAAAAATAAAGAACGAAAAGTTGGAACTGCTGTATTAATATAAGATAAAATAAACTGCAAAAGTATTAGCATAAATAGAAATCCTGAAGAAAGATATGACAATAATTAATGTTCTTGCACTAAGTAACAGAGCTTCAAAATATATAAAACAAAAATCAACAGAATGAAAGGGAGAAACAGTTACCAACCATTGCGGGAGATTTTGATACGTGCCTCTCAGTAAATACATTAAATGGGTAAATAGAAGGATGGAGGAACAGTATCAACTACCTCAGCCTAACTGATGTTATATAATACAACACCCAACAACTACAGAACTCCCGTTCCCTTTAAGGGCACTTCATAAATTAATTGAAACAGATCATATTCTGGGCCATAAAATGATATTCCTTACCAATGAATGGGATGGATTAAAACTCAGAAGCTTCTTCTCAGAAAAGGGAATGACCAACAATGTGAAGAGAGAGCCCACAGAGTAGCAGAACATCTTTACTACACACATATCAGATAGAGCACTAACTTCCAGGATATATAAAGATTTCAAAAATCTTAACATCCCCGAACCAAATAACCCAATCAATAAATGGTCTAAGGAACTGAGCAGACAATTCTCAGAAGATGTATGTTCATCAACAAATATGTGAAAAAATTTTCAATATCTCTAGCAATTCAAGAAATACAAATCAAAACTACTCTCAGATTTCATTTCACTTCAGTCAGAATGGCAATTATCAAGAAGACAAGCAAAAATAAATGTTGGTGAGGATGTAGGGGAAAAGACCCACTCATAGATTGCTGGTAGAACTGCAAATTGATGTAATCATCATGGAAAGCAGTATGGAGATTCCTCAGAAAACTTGGAATGAAACCACCAATTGACCCAGTTATCCCACTTCTCAGTCTATTTCCAATAGACTTAAAATCAGCATACTACAGTGATGCAGCCACATCAATGCTATAAAGTAGCTCAACTCACAAGAGTTTTACTATGGAACCAACCTGAGTGTCCTTCAACACAGGAACAGATAAAGAAAATGTGGTCAATATGCACAATGGAATATTATTCAGTTTTAAAGAAGAACAAAGTGATGGCATCTGCCAGTAAATGAGTGGAAGTTAAGAATATCATAGTAAGCAAAATAGGCCAATTCCAAAAACCACAGTTTAAATGTTTTCTCTGATATTTGACACTAATTCACAATAAGGAGCGTGGCTATGGAAGAATGAAGTTACTTTGGATTAGGCAGAGGGGAGGGAAAGGAGGGGAGCCAGGTATGGGGTGGGAAGAAGAGTAGACATTATTGCCCTAGGTGCATGTGTGACCACATGACTGATGTGATTCTACATCACGTATAACCAGAAACATGAGAAACTATACTCCATTTGTGTATGATGTGTGAAAGTGCCTTCTACTGCCATGTATAACTAATTAGAACAAATAAAAGAAAAGAAAAAAGAATGGTGGCAGCCAGGGGTGGAGGAGGAGGAATGGAAATTCTTACTTACATGGTGGTAGAGCTTCTGTTTGGAGGGACAAAAGTGTGCTGGAAACAGAAGGTTGTACAATATTGTGAGTGTAATTAATGCCTCTGAGTTGTCCACTTAATAGGGCTAAAATGGCAAATTTAATGGTACCAGTCCTTCAAAACAATGAACCCTTTAATTATTAAAATTTTTAACATTTTCCTTTCCAGAAAATTAAAAGAGTAGGATACCATTCATAGTTTTTTTTCTTGAGAACCTCCTTGGCTCCCAAGATGTGAGGCATTAACTTGTGAGCCATTTCACCATGTTCAGGAGTGGGTACTGCAAAGAGAAAATAAAAAGTGCATAATTTAGAAGCAAAACATTTTATGTACTTTCAACTAAGGCCTGAAGACTACTTATGAATACAGTTGACTTAAACAACCCATATTTTAATACCTGCCCCAAACCTCTGTTAGTCACAACCATAACTTTTATAAGCTGTTTGGAAAACAGTTGTTTTTAATTGTTCTAAATTCTGAAAGTCAACAGTTAAACAGACCATTAATACACTCATGTCAGTATCAAAAGGACACGATATTTGATTGAACCCATGGTGGCTTTACCAGTGAACTACATCCCTAAACCTTCTTTTAAATTTTTCAGATAGGGTCTACCCCACTTCTTAAGGCTGGACTTAAACTTGTGATCCTCCCTCTTTAGGCTCCCCAGTCACTGGGATCACAGGTGTACAACCATTGAGTATAGCATTTATGACATTTATAAGGTAGCTCAACAAGTTATAATTTATCAAGTTACTGGAACTATTTTGAGTGTGTGTGTGTGTGTGTGTGTGTGTGTGTGTGTGTGTGTGTGTGTGTGGTGTTAGAACCAAACTCCGGGCCTTGTGCATGCTGGCAAAGCACTCTACCACTGAACAACATCTCTAGCCCCTCTGCATTCTACAAAGAAAATCACTATAAATACTACAGTGAGTAAAATGAGGTTATCATTCTCTCTTCCTGCTTGAATTTTGTATCCTCCCGCCTTCCCCTTCCTTTATTGTTTCTCCTCCTCCTCCTCCTCTTCCTTCTCCTCCTCCTCCTCTTCTTCCTCCTCCTCCTCCTCCTTCAACTTCCCTCCTTTCCTCCCTCAATTCTTTCTTCACCAACTCCCCCCACCACTGCCCTTTCTTTGTAGGAGGTGGTGCAGGAACTGAACCCAGGAATATCCTAGGCAAATAAGTGCTCTCCCACTGAGCTATACACCAGCCCTCTTTTCACTTTATTTGGAGACAGGGTATCTCTAAGTGGCCCAGGCAGGCTCCAATTTGAGATCCTCCTGCCTGAGCCTCTCCAGAAGATGAGATTACAGGTGTGTGCCCCCAAGGCCTGGCAGCTTCATCTTTTCTGGGTTAAGTATAAATACAATACATTTGCTTAAAGAAAACAAAATCAACCTGGGATGCATAAAAGTATTAAGAAAAATGATGACAATCCTTCTATCAATATGGACTATCCTGTTAAAACTTCACAAGCTTTTTAAAAGTCACATTTCAAAATGATTTGGATATACTGACACTCTGTTCCTTCAAAAGCTATATGCCAGTTACATCATTCCTAAGAACTGACCATAAAATGATTCTAATGGCTAAATTGAATAGTGCCTTAATATGGGTGTTTTCATAATTTAACCAATCCCCTTTATAAAATCTTTGTATTCTTTAATTTTTGATTATTACCTTTAAGTTTCTAGAAGTGAAATTATTTCTAATTAATGGACTTTTTAGTATAAATTTTAGGTTTAAAAGTGAGCAGACAATAGGGACCCTCGCTAAGTTGCCTCTGACACAGGAAGGACACTTAAGGGATCCCGCTGACCTTCTCCAAAACTGAAAAGACAACTAGATAGCCTTGCAAATGCTTTTTCCAAATGCATACTGGGTCTTAAAATGTGGATCCTGAAATTTTCCCATGTTGGCCCCTCATTTTCTTATTGATATCTTGCATTACAGTGCAGTATACTTACTACAATGATACCTATTGTGGATACATATCTATATATTAATACACTTTTGTTGATTTTTGGAGGTGCTGGGGCTTGAACCATGGGGACTCGTATATGTCGGGCAAGCACTCTACCACAAATGAACAAATACGAACTTACGTCTATTAATCCAAAGCTAACACTTGACATTAGAGTTCACTCTTTCTATTGGGTTATATAATTCTATGGGATTTGAAAAATGAATATCGTCCTGTGTATCTACCATTATAACATCATACTAAATAAATTCACTGCCCTAAAAACCTACTACTCATCCTCTTTACACCCCTGAATCCCTGCAATCAATGATTTTTTAAAACTCCTCATACTTGAGATGTCCTAAATTACATGCTAGGCAAGTACCCTACCATGGATTGAACACTTCTAGCCCACACGCTACACTTGGAATTGGAGAGCATCTAGCCCCTTTAGATGGAAGGGCAACACTACGCACTATGCTCTTAAAGATCTTTCAGAGAATAATATGCCCACACCATAGGCATGTAGTCAATTATCCAAGTTATTTCTCTGTTATAAATAAAGAGATAAGATAAAATTCTTTCATGCCTTTTGGTGTTATGATATCTCAGTTTTAATCCATGAATACTATTCTACTGTATGGATGTAGCACATACATTGGATTTCTTTTGTTTATATTGTGGTGCTGGGGATGGAATCCAGGGCCTCAGCAGGCTAGCCATGTGCTCTACCACTGAACTGCACACAGTCCTCACATTCACTTTTTGAAACACATCTTGTTCCAGATTTAGCAAATATGAATAAAGATGCTATAAAAATTTTGCACAGGTTTATGTGTGGACACATCTCAATGCATGGGGGTAAATACCTAGAAACACATTGCTGGGTTATGTGGTAAGGTCATGTTTCATTTTGTGGGAAACTGAAAAAACCCTCTTCTGGAGTGGAGCCTCCCATTAGCAATGCAGGAGTATTCCTGTTGCTCCATCTCTCATTTTTCACTTTTTTATTCTTTCTTTCCTTAGTGATTAGCTAAGACTCCATCTTATTATTGAATGTTTGCATCTTTCAATGATCACACTCGACTATCACATGACACACCATGTCACACAGAACAAGAATCTTAGGGTGGTTGTTCTTGGCCCGGATGCTCTTATTGTCATTTTACTAATGCATACCTCCTGCCTCCACTGTTACTATTTTTATTTAAATGGTTTTATCTTTTAAAGATACTTTTATAACAGACAGACATTTATTTGTTCAGGTAGGTAGAAGTACTTTTGACTTTACTTTATTTGAGGAAGCTATTATTTAGCTTTTGGGACATACATTTCTGGGTTAGTTTTTTCTATCAGAAATTCAATACACATGATGAAAACCCTTGAAACTGTCTCACAGCTTACTGATGCTATTGCATTTAAAAGTTTTCATTTCTATCTTTATGTTTCACTGTGGTAGTTTCCACTAAAATAATCTATCATTAATCAAGTCTCAAAATATTTTAACAAATATAATGCCTACCCCACCCTTTCACTTCAAAAAGCCAGTTGTAAGGAATATAGAAAACACAGCCTTCTGTCATGAGATGGGAATCCAATGGCAGTCCTCAGAGCCACCACATCACAGTCCAGCCCCCTTACTACTTCTCTCCCTGGCTCCACCTGAGCTCATTACTGTTGAAATTCTCCTCAGCTGGGGAGGAATTTCACTCTCAACTGTCTTTCAAATGCCATCAAGGCTTTGAGAGAAATGTCAAAATGAGAAATAGAGTACATAATCTGGGGAAGAGGAAAGATCTACGTTTTAGGTAGAAGAGTTACCCACATTATGAAACAGAGAAAAAACAGAGCAATAGATGACCTCTCTGGAAAAGAGGACAAAACATGGAAAGAAAAAAGCAGTGAGTTAAGTATTCTAACTTTTAAAGAAGCCATCAATTTTTATTTTTCAAAAAAGTGGTTTTTGATGAGTACTCTTTAGGTGAAAACTTTAATTTAATCTTAAATTAATCTTCTCAGAGTAAAATATTTCAAACTTGAAGCTTTTTGAAATTATCTCTGAAAGTCAAATGCAAACAGCAGTTTTTTCAACACACATGCACAGATGTGCACACCAGGGTCATTAGTCACTCACTTGTCTTGTATGGCCATGTCATGGGACAGTAAAGGCTGCACCTCTCCATCACCATCATCTTCCTCCATTACTATTGCTAATGTTTCCGGCACCTTGGTGTTCAGCTGTGTTCAGGAGCAAAGGAAGACAAGCCAGGAAAAGACAAAGATTAACATGTGACCAGGTCTCCTTTTATTAAACAAATTTTAAGAAGTTATTTTTCCATAGCTAATTTTTAAATGACTAAACCTCACTGGTTACAATATATTCAATTAAAAAATAAAGATGATTTTCTGAAATATGGAAAAGTAAATAAGCATATATGATAAATATTCTTGAGTGCTATTTAGAAACATTAAATATTTCTTTACTTCATTTTATTTTTTTAAATATTTTTTTAAAGTTGTTGATGAACCTTTATTTTATTTATTTGTATGTGGTGCTGAGAATCGAACCCAGTGCCTCATGCATGCCAGGCAAGCACACTACGACTAAGCCACAACCCCAGTCCAACCTCTTATTTTAGAAATTAAAAAAAAATTAAAAACAGGTTTCTTTTGGTAACCTTAACTAAAGCAAGAACTATAAGAAATACATCATCAACTTACTGCAGGTGTTCCAGAAGGGAAGCAATCCTTCTCTGAAAATGAAAGAGAAAGGAATGTTAACAATTTACCACAGAAAACGTTTCTATGACAAAAAGAAAAATAATATAAAAGAGGAGCAAGTGAAATGTGTTAAAACCGATTTCATTTTAAGCAGAATTACTTATCTAGAAATATGATAATAATAGTAACTTAAAAATAAAATTTATATAAGACTCAGCTAATAACTCTTTAATCTTAATGAAACCTTAAAAACACATTTTGAAAAACCTGAGTTGATCATTCAAATGACTGGATTTCATGGAATGTAAATTATACTTCAATCAAGTTATTAAAATGTAATGGAGTCCTGGCCTGGTAATTCCATGCCTATAATCCAAGGGGCTCAAGAGGCAGAGACAGGAGGATCTTGTGTTCCAAGCCAGCCTCAGCAATTTAGCTAGGTGCTTAGAAACTCAATGCGACCCTGCCTCTACATAAGATACAAAATAGAGCTGGGGATGTGGTTCAGGGATTGAGTGCCCCTGGGTTCAATCCCCAGTACCCTGCCCCCACCAAAGTGTAATGAAAACCATACCCACCCAAGTTGTATTAAAATAAAACATTCCTTGTTTAAGATACTTTCTTAAGCAGTAAACGTGATTTGATAAATATTCTTGAGTACGAAGGAGCAAGGGATATAAAGCCACCAAACATGGCAACTGGGAAAAGAATTATATTTGACATGGTTTGTTTCTTTGTAAAATGCAACTTACTGGTTGACACAGAAGTTCTAGGTAAAAGTAAGATGTTTTCCTAAGGATATCAGGTAAGTTTTTTATAGAAAAAGTCAAGATCAGTATTACTTGAAAAGAAGTCTACTTCTTTTTTAAACATAGCCTTTGTCTCTGTGATGATGTAAGCATATTAAATACAATTAATCCAACCACATTTGATTTTTGCATACTTAAGATTATTTTTTAAAACTATATATATATATATATATGACTTTAGAGACGGAAAACATATTAAATAAAAATTATGAATCTTGGGGTTGTTATGGGCAAAATCTACCCAGAGAGAAATTGGAGAAATGATTTTGCATCTTTTAATGTATAGTACAAAGAAGTGAAAGCAGGAGAACCAGCGTGGAGAAGGAGAGTCTAACTAAATCTCCAAAGATATTCCAGGGATCAGTCAACCAACTGCACCACGTAGACTTCATTCTGATGCAGCCTTACACAAACTGTTTTTAAAAATCCAGTATACTTCAACTCTTACCCACTTAGATTCTATTTCTGAGGAATAAGTATTTCTTTGAGGTAAGGTATTTGTTTTATGTATTTGAATGTAATTTTTGAATAGAAAATGATTTTATTTCAAGGTCTATGCATTTATAAACAAGAATTCCTTCTAGGCCAATGACAAAAAACATATCTCTAGCATAAACCATAAACATGTCTAGAAATCCACAATTTTTCCTTCTCAACTAAAAATCATTTAAACCCATGAGGAGGAAAAGAAAACCCCAAGTAAATGTAACAACATGGAACAATTGTGAATCCCACTATCATGTTGAATTATAATGTATAAGAAATATGGAGGAAAATGTAACAGATCCAATTCCATTTGTAACAAAATTATGAGATCAATGAAATCCTCAATCTCCAGATGATGTTCAAGAGCCTTCCCGAGAGTTGACAAAAAGCAGTATCTATGTAGGAGAAAGTAGGAACAATACAGTTTACCTTTTATTTTTCCAGAAATGATCTTTTTATCTATCAGTGCTTCACAAGTTTCCATGGGATTCAGTCTTTTACCACTGTCTGAGGTCTCACCAGTAGGAGGACATCTGAGATTTTTCTTCTTCAAGGTGCTGGCGTTATAATACTTGTTGACACCCCGCACAGCTAGAGGATGCTCCGTTGGCTTTCCTTTGAGGACCCTGAAGGTTTGTGGCAACTGAGCCCCCTGATCTGGCATGCCCTAACAAAGAGAAATTCAGACATGAGTTGTGGTTTGAATTGCTCTAATACCATCAATTTTCAGACACAAATATCAACATACATAAAACAAACCTATACACATAATTTTAGATTTGACTAAATTCTAAATGGTCTCCTTTTCTAAAACTCTACTTTTCCATACTTATTTTGCAAATCAACAGGAAAGGTCCAAACAGAGGAATGGGAATGGATTGCTGGGTTTGTTTGGGGAGAGGGACAGAACTGTCAAACCTGTATTTCCCCTTGTTCATCACCCACCAGAGTAGCTCCTAATTGAAAAGGCTTAAGCCATGAGCAAAAGTCAGGAGACAGCAGACAGAAAGAAGGATCCTTTCTTATGTCTGGTTCTTCCCTAGGCTTAGACAGAGAACCCAGGACGGCATGTCCATTCCAACCTCAGCAATTCAGGGAATACAAATGTAGGGATTTGAAACCAAGAACCCACTTTATACAGTGATTACTGTTTCAGATCTTTTTTGGTGGGGAGGAGGAGGAGTACCAGGGATTGAATTCAGGGGCACTCAACCACTCAGCCATACCTTCAGCCTTTTTATTTTTTGAGACAGGGTCTCAGTAAATTGCTTAGTTCCTCGCTTAGTTGCTGAGTCTGGCTTTGAACTTGCAAACCTCCTAAATCAGTCTCACAAGCTGCTGGGATTACAATCATGCCCTACTGAACCCAGGAAAACATTACAAAATTTTTCCCCTAAATTCATTTCAAATAATCTTGTAGTACATTACATGGTCATGCCATATTTTTAACCAATTTACTACTAATGATATTTGAGTTGATTTTGAATACATTTTGCTAGCTAAATAATGGGACAAAACCCATAATATGTGCTGTTCTCTGGTTCCTCAAAGACACACATGCTAAACATTCCATTTCTGAGTCAAAATGTATGTATGTGAAAAAGTACGATATTCATTTGTGATTTGGGATATACACATAAAGGATTTTTAATTTTTTTTTTTTTTGCTGTTTGGTATTTGGGATTAAACCCAAGGCATCAAGCTGGTAAGCACCTGCTAAACATTACCACAAGTTACCTGTAGTCCCAAGTTCTTAATGTTATGGAGTCAAATTGGCTTTTTTCCACCCCCATCTGCTGGACTGGGGACTGCATCCAGGGGTGTTTTAACACTGAGCTTCATCCCCAGTCCCTCTACCCTTTTGCAAATTTGGGACAAGAGTCTTGTTAAGACACCAACACCTGCATCAAACCTGTGATCATCCTACCACTACCTGGAGCCTCTGGGATTACAAGGGTGAACCAACCAACGTGCTTGGCTACACAAGTTGTTATTATTATTATTATTATTATTATTATTATTATTACTATTATTATTCGGGATTTACGGTCTCACCATTTTCCCCAGGCTTATCTCAAACTCATGGACTCAAGTTATCTTTTTGTATCAGTCTGCAGAGTAGCTGGAAATACAGGCATGTGCCACAAAGCCAAGCTTTCATGTTTATTTTTAATAAAAATATTAGTTGTAGATGGACACAATACCTTTATTTTATTTATTTTTATGTAGTACTAATGCTCTAACCCAGGGCTTCATGCCTGCTGGGCAAGCACTGTAACAGTGAGCCACATCCCCAGCCATAATGTTTTTATTCTTTAATTTGCTTTTGGAAGTACTAGGTATTGAAGCCAGGAGCATTATACCACTGAGCTACATTCCCAGCCCTTTTGACTTTGAGATAGGGTCTTGCTAAAACTGCCCAGGGTGGTCTCTAACTTATGATCCTTCTCCCTAAGCCTCCTGAGCTACTGGGATGATAGGCAGACATCACTATGCCCAGTCATCTTAAATTGCTCTTTTTTATTCTGGGATTCCTATCCCATGTAAAATGTCTTATCAATATGAGATTGTACAGCCAAGTGTGGTGGCATGCACCTGTAATCCCCCCTGCTCAGAAATCAGGAGCAGGAGAGTCATTGCAGCCTACAAATTTGAGACCAGTCTGAGCATCAGAGGAAGCCCCACCTCATACCACAAAAAATGGAAAAAAAAAGAGATAAAAGTGGGGTACTCTAATAACTAACAGTGAGAAAATAACCCAAATTTAAATGTAAGGTCTCTGGTGTGGCTCAATGGTAGAGCTCTTGCCTAGCATGCTCAAGGACATGAGTTTTCATGCTTATTCATACTAGCCCCAAAGCAGAAATCTAAAATCTCCTAATCCTCCTATATAATGATATATATATATATATATATATATATATATATATATATCTTTATATCTATGTGTGTGTGTGTGTGCGTGTGTGTGTATGTGTTTGTACACTTTCCCCCAGCACTGGGGGGTTGAGCCTAAGGACATCCTACCACTTGGCTTTATCCCTAGCTGTTCTTATTTTGAGATACAGTCTTGCTAATTGCAGAGGCTGGCCTAAAGCTGCCTGAGTTCCTGAGTTGCTGGAATCAGTCATGTGCCACCAAACCCAGTTTACAATCCCTTTTCTAGCCAGTCCAGTGGTGCACACCTGCCTTCCAGGACTCAGCACACTTACATAGGAGGTTTGCTTGAACTCAGAAGTTCAAGACTGGCCTGGCCAATATACTGGGAACTCCACCTCAAACAAACAGAAAACCCACAAAACTGATGGTCAATTTTTCTTTCCTTTTCCACATCTGAGGATTGAATTCAGGGGTGTGTTACCATTGACCTACATCCCCAAAACTTTTTTTTTGATAAAGAACACAATTCTCTTTAAGTTACTGATCCTTGACTTGTGATCCTGCTGCCTCAGTTTCTTGAGTAGCTGAGCTTATAGATGGGCACTCCTGTGCCCAACTGTATTATCACTTTTCAAGTGTGCAGTAAATTAACTGGAACAACCTTATTGACCATTATATCTCCAAAACTTACTCATGTTTAACTGAAACTTTGTAATTTCTGACTAATCTAATAGCCTATTAGGACTCATAATAAACAAGTTCCCTTCCTATTATATGGAATCCTTTCCGGCCAAGAGTCAGGCAGTGTTGGTTCATGAGCTTGAGTCTCCAAAGAGCAAGGATCTTCCCTTCCAGGAGGGCTCTGTCCCAGCCCCTCAGAGCCTCCACCCACACTTCCCTGAACCTAGGACACATAGGCACAGCTGCCATAGGAAGCAGCACCAAACATGTGTATATAACAGACATGGGGTTCTTGGCACTCTCAACAGGGGAGTGAGGGCTCAGGAACAAGAGACCCCCACATGGGGCTCAGGAGATGAACTTCTGGTGCTTGTCCTGGCATTGCTGGGTGTGAAGGGAGAATAGGAGGCCAAGCCTCCCTTGGAAGCCTCCCAATGCACCACTGGGCTGATCAGAAGGTAAACACAGAGTCAGTACATGGGGGATCTCCCTACCCTCCACCCCACAACTCACAGTCAAGTCCCTTGGTGCCAAGAGTCAGGACAAGGGAGAGGGCTGGCACCACATTACTGCAAGAGACCATGGGGGACACTGTGGGTTACCCACCCCACTGTACACCTAATGCTCCACACAAATGTTTCACATTGTATGTCAAAAATTTCCATAAATAAAGAATCTGGAGTGCTGGGGTTGTGGCTCTGGGGTAGAGTGCTTGCCTCGCATGCATGAGGAACTAGGTTCAATCCATGGCATCACATAAAAATAAACAAATAAAATAAATATATGTGTCCATCTACAACTGATATTTATACATGTACATACATACACACATGCACACATACACCACACATACACAAACACATATAAAAGAAACTAAATTTTCTTTAAAACATAAACTACTAGATTAGTCTCAGTCCTCATTAATAGATGAGGAAACTGGGGACCAAAAAAGTAAGGACTGGCACCAAGCCAACCAGAAAGTGTGTTTCAGTCTTTTCTCTTTCTCTATCCAGGGACACCTGGGTGTGCTCTGAAGCCCTGTGACCTGGACCCTGCACCCTCCAGGTCCATAATCCCACTCCTTATGCTCCAAGTGCTTCAGCTTCAGGGCCAGCCCTACATCCGGGGCTTCCCCCAACACATGTGCAACCACAGATCCTCATGATTCAAAGCACACCCGATACTCCTTTCCTTCTGTACAGGTGCAGCCTTGTCACTCCTTGGGGGGGCCTGAGTGGTGCACCTGGGCCAAAGGAGGTCTTTAAGGTGTTCTTTTGGCCCCCAGTTGGTCCCCTGGTCCACCTGAATGCAGACCGCCTCGGACATGTACCTGGGAAGCAACAGGCCAAATGCAAGGAGTCACTACCCACCTTGGCCTGGACTCCCTGACCACTCTCACCCTCAGCTGGGAAAGCACAGAGCCCAGGAGCCTTATCCAGGCTGCCATTCCCCTCAAGCACATTTCTTGGGGCAAGAACCTACAACACCAAGGAAGAGTGAAATTCCCAGAAACTCCCAGAGTGCCCTGGAGAAAATCCCAAAGGAAAGGAACAGGAGTGTTAAGGCTGGGAGCTGGGGACAGGGACCAGGGAACTAGACCAAGCTTCACTCCCCCCACCAGCCCCAGGGTCCACCACTTGAGCCCTTGGTTTACCAACTTACTTAGGTCCCAAGGGTGCACAGAGTGCGATGTAACAGTTTGTTGGGCAGCCCACATTGAATGCCTTGTCATACTGGAGGGAGACGAGGAAGGGAAGAGGAGCTCAGAATCAGCAGGACTGGGTACGGTCATCTCTCAGGAACACTTGCTAAGTTGGTCAGTCAATCCAGGGCTCAACCTGGGCCTGTGGCCAGGCTCTAGGTACAGGAGTGCCCAAGAGTGACCCAGGGCCTCTTGTCTTCCCAGGCTCCCAGGAAGCGTGACCTCCCTCGACCCACTTGTGAGCAGCTGTCCCCAGACAGTGCTGACCGAGCACCCACCTCTCCTGCCTTCTCAGGGCTCTCAACCCCTAGTGCTTCCCTTTGCAGGATCCTTGCTCTGTCTCCATTGGCCTCACCTGTCCTCTCACCTCATCCTTCCAGGTACCTTTTAAGGTCTGTCTCCTGGTGTTCTGCTCAACTGATCCAAAGATCATGTCACCACCCCACTCCCACTTGACTGTCTTACCACTCGATTTTTCTAAAAATCTACCTTCATTGAGTTTCACTATCTGGGAGACCAGTGGCAGCAGGGGATGCCCAGACATATTTCCCTAGTCAAAAATCAGATTTTCCAAGAAAATCTGAGCTGAAGACCTTCAGTACACGAAGCAGGAAAGGCCAAGCTCAAAGGTCATGTCCTTCCCAGGACTCTGACTGGCTTCTCCTCTCCCTTATTCTACTTTCTCTTTCCCCTGAGTCCATCCATCAGCCTCGACCACTCCTCCTTCCAGAACAGGTTGAGTTTCACCCCAACTTCATGAGCTTTAGGTAGAAAATACTCTGTTATAGTAGAAAGTGGCCCAGCAGCACCTCTATCCACCCCAAGTCTCCAATGGCCTACACATGAAGACTTTCATCTTCAACACTCTCCTCTGCCAAAGGAAAGATGATTCCACATCAGAACAGCTCTGGACTATGTCCAAAAAAGCAACTCGAATCAATGTCCTCTATGAGGTTCTGCTTCCTTTAAGGTGTTCACAGCACATAAGAAATGAGTATACCACCAGGTACAGTGTCACACACCTGTAACCCCAGGGAATTGGGATTTTGAGGCTGGAGGATCACAAGTTCAAGGCCAGCCTCAACAACTTAGCAAGGCCCTCAACAATTTAGTGACACCCTATCTCAAAACAAAATAGAGCAAGGATTAGGGATGCAGCTTTGGTGGTAAAGCACCTGTGGGTTCAATCCCTAGTACCAGAAGAAATAAACTAATAGCAGAGCATTAAAAAATTACAGAATCTTTAAACTTTGAGAAAGAATATTTGATTAGATATATATCATGTGTAGAAAATATTGATTGTACATAAAGTATAGAAAATGTTTAAGGAATGATAGTAAATTTGTAAGAACTGAGCAGTAAATGTGAATACCGTCCTCCCCCCACATGGGACCCTATCACACACAACTGGAATCCAACATCTCTGAGGCACCCAGACCAGCCTCTCTCACTGGCTCCACTCTTGGGGCTCCTATTCCAATTCTGTGTCTCAAACACCCTCACACTCCACAGGACCAAAATTCAGCAGCATCTTCTTCTTGCCCCATCTTCTGCCCAACTTCCTGTTGTCTCTCCTTCTTCTCCTTATCCTGGGGGGTCAGGACACAATTCTTCTCTCTGTTCCTTTCCTCTTTCCTTCTATCCCCAAATGTTGGTTCTTCTGTTTGATGGTTCACTCATTGATTCAGATGTCTTTTCTCTGTGTGCTGGGGATTGAAGAATTCAGGGCCTTGCACATGCTAAGCACACACTCTACCACGGAGATGCACCCCCATCAGAAATATTTCAGGGCATCAAAAATGCTTGGGTCCAACCAGGAAGGGTGGCACACACCTGTAATCCCAGTGATTTGGGAAACTAAGGCAGGTTTGAGACCAGCCTCAGCAACTTAGTGAGACCCTGATTCATAATAAAAAGTAGCAGGGACTGGGAATGTAGCTCAGTGGTAAAGTGCCCCTGGGTTTAATACCGAGTAGCAAAAAAACAAAGCCCCGTCTCTGCACTGGGGATGGAAAGCACACCGCAAACAGCATGGCCAGCCTACTTTCAGTGGGTGAGGGCAGCTGCAACCTGAGGCCCTGTGCACCAAGGGGAGTGGAAAGGGTAGAGCATAGAGAGAGTATCATGGGAACCATGTAGGCAACCCAGCTCACACCACCCAGGTACATGCAGAGGAGAAGCCCAGAGAGTTAAGTGCTGAGACAGCGACTTCTGGTTTCAGAGGCTGTGTCTAGACCAGAAAGAGTAGTCTGAAAATGTCTGCTGAATTTGGCCATTAATGAGAGCATCATCCTGACAGCAAGGGCTGGGCTGAGCTGGGCCAGAAAGTGAAGGGGGAGCTAGTGAACAAGATCAACTCTTTCAGGAAATAAGGCCCAGAAGGTACAACAGGTGGAGTGGAGGCCTGGGATGTTAAGGCTGGGACTTGTATGACTTTTAAGATGAGCACAAACATGTGTAGATGACCATGGGAAGGAATGGTAGTGATGTAACAGCAGCACACAGGGCACTCTCTGGTGCCATCCACTCTTCTATGAGGTTTACATGAATTAACCCACAATTCCCTGTTTTACAGATAGGGAAATTGAGTGACCAGGAGCTGAGTAGCATACCCCAGGTCTCCCTGCTGCTCAGTTCTAGAGCTCCGATTTGAACTTATGTGGTCTTCACCAGAGTCTTTGCCACCAACCACCAAGCAAGTGAGTCTAGGAGGAGTTGCAGTCAGGGAATGGAGTATGCTGGGAGTGAAAGTTGGAGCATGAAATCAGTGCCTGAAATTAGTGCTGCCATTAATAGAAAGGAGCCCTGTCTGGTGAATCTTAGAGGGCAGACCACATTTAGGTCCCTTGAGACTTGGGGATCCTGGACATGGAAGGCCTCACTCTGAGCAGAGGAGGAAGAGCAATAGACTAAGGCCTGACCTAGGGCAGGAAAAACCACAGGATGGAGGAATGGAACAGGCTGCCAGGAAAAGTCAATGATGATACTAGAAGCTGGAGAGAGGAGAAGACAGGCAGACCACAGGGCTGAGGAATAAGGGCCAAGCACAGGAGTCACAGCTGGGAGGGAACGACATATGGCAGTGGTGGATGGGAGGTGATGAGCAGACAGGCTCCTCTGTCTGTTCAGCTATCTCAGGGTCTGAAGCTTCCCCTCCCCCACTGATGCCACCCACCAGTCTTCCTGAAAGAGCCTTTAGTTAAGTGATTGCCATACTAAAGGAATCCCAGGGCAAAGATGCCCACTATATCATTCCTAGTGGATGCTCAAAGAAAAAGCAATAAAGACACAGATGGGGAAGAAAGCAAAGAAACTGCTCCACAGGACATGAGGTTCCTTTTAGAGTGAACAACAACGAATGCTGGGGAAGAAGCTCAGTAATCGAGCACCCCTGGTTCGATCCTCAGTGCTGGAAAAACATCAACACTAAGGACTCCTGCTCTTTGGAAGATGCGATGAAGAAAATAAAATGTCAAGCCATGAATTGCAAGAAAATATTTGCAACACATACATCTGAATCCAGTATAGAGAACTCCTGAAACTCAATAAGAAAACAACACAGTTTTTTTTAAAATGGGCAAAGTTTGGAGCAAACACTTCACCATCAATATACCCATGGCTTATAAGACACAAAAATATGCTCAACACCATTAGTCATTAGGAAAATACAGAGTGGAGCCCTAGTGATATACCACTACTCATTTATTAGACAGGCTACAATTTGAAAACAAAAAAGAATAGTAACCAATGACAGTATCAAATGCTAGTGAGGATGTGGAGCAACTGGAATTCTCATTCATTGCTGGAACAAAATAGAAACATTAGAGTTGTTTTCTAAAATGTCCCATAAGTTTATCTCATGACTCAGCAATGCCACCCTTAACAATTTACCCAACAGAAATGAAAACTTATGTCCACATGTCTATGCATCAATGGTTGTTGTAGCAGCTTTATTTATAACTGCCTGAAACTGGCTGGGCACAGTTCCCCATGACTTTAATGGCTTGGGAGGCTAAGGCAAGTGGGTGACAAGTTCAAAGCCTCAGTACCTTAGGAAGGCCTTAAGCAACTTAGTAAGACCCTTTCTCAAAATTTTAAAAATTTTTCAAAAAGAAAACATAAGGGTGCTGGTTGTGGGGTGGGTGAGGCTGGGATTGTTGCTCAGTGGTTAAGCACCTCTGGGTTCAATCCCTGGTACAAAAACAAAACAAAAATTCTGCCAAAACCTAGATGCAAAGTAAAAATACTTCAATTGGTGAATGTACAAATAGTCTGTAGGGAAATACATACTACAAGAAACAAAAGAAAATAAACTACTGATATGAGCAACTACATAGATGAATCTCAAATGCATCGTGCTCAGTGAATGAAGCCAGACTAGAAAGCCCAAAACACCATTGATGCATGATTCTGGAAAGAGAAAAACCACAAGGACTCAGGGAGAGAAAATGACAACAAGAGATGAAAGGATTTTCTGGGGTAGTGAAACTGGTTAACCTTGATCTTGATGGAGAGTACACAATGTCATTTGTCAAAATCCCTAACTATAGATGAAAAAGGGTGAATTTACTGTTTCTAATTACCCCTCAATGAATGACATTTTCACAAAATTTTTCATGGCTCCCAGGTTTCCAGTTCTTCCAAACAAAATTCCAAGCTTGGCTTTCTGGGCCTTTCTAATCTTGACCCCCATAGGGTCAACCTCATTGCCCATGTCACCTTGTCCTTGAACTAGGATCCATTTCTTCATCATTCTGTTAACACCCTACTTTCAGATTTCTGTGCCTTTCTACAAAATTGTACCTCTCACAGTCAATGCCCTCCTGTCTGCCTCTCCAAAAGCACACCTAGGACACAAAGAGTGGCATGTTCTCCTCTACAGCGTGGGCTTCGCCAAACTCCCAGTCTCTTCCAGTTGGCTACACCACTCAGGACTGACCCCTTGCTCAGAGTGTTCCTGGTGTCTCCCAGTGTTATTCTGATGGCAGGTTGCTTATCAACACAAGGGCATGATGTACTTACTCACCCCTACACCCATCCCTCAAATAACTACCACCTAGAACACCCAGCACACAGTAGGCTTTCTTTTTTTTTTAAGAATTTTTTTAATATTTACTTTTTAGTTCTTGGCAGACACAACATCTTTGTTTGTATGTGGTGCTGAGGATTGAACCCTGGCCGCACGCATGCTAGGCGAGCGCACTACCACTTGAGCCACATCCCCAGCCCACACAGTAGGCTTTCAATGCAATGCACCCAGGAGGCAAAATGGCCCCAAGCTTCAGGGTATAGAAATATCTGAGCTGCATCTTCAGAGGTGGGTCTGGAAGGACTCATGAGGCATCATCAAGGCCAAGGGCAGTGGAGAAAGTGCACAAAGTGTCTAATTGAAGAGGTGCAAGATGCCTCCACACAGCCAAGGGCACACACACTCACCACTTACCTTCTCCTCATAGGGTCGCCTTGCGGTGCCCACCGCCACTGCCTTGATGAACAATTGCAGGATGAGCGGGACCAGGAGGGCCCCAGTGGGTACAGCCACTAGGATGCTGTGCACAGGCTAAGAATGGAAGCCATGGAAGAGCTCCTCCCTGGCCCGCTTTCGACCCCACTGCTCCCTCCTTACCTCCCACCCCAGGTAGCACTGCCCATGGCTCTCCCTCCATGGACTGGACAGTTAGTCCAGTACAACCAAGGGAAACCTCCCTCCACCACACTGTCCTCCCACCTGTCCCTTTTCAACTTTCATTACCCTACTCTGAGGGCCCCTAGATTCTTAACTCCACAGGCATCCTATCTCGTCCATGTTCCTGACTCCACTGGCCTTCCAAATGTCCTTCACAGGTCCTGCCAAGTGACTTCTCCCTCTAGCCCCGCCCACATCAGCCCCTCCCCTGTCACCCTGACCCTACTGGGCTGTTTGCCCCTCCCTCCCCACCACATCAGCACTTCCCAGTGTGCGCCCTTGGGAGTGTGTGGATACGTCATGATTTTGTCCAAAAACGCCACGTTCCTCCTGCATATGATGAAAACCACGCAGGTGGCCAGCACGGTACCCAGATAGAGGCACAGGGACACGAGGAGTAGCAGGTAGAGCCGGATGTTTCGGCGCCCCACGCAGTTATTCACCCACCTGCAATGGTGGTCGAACTCCTAGGGGAGAGGAGACAGGTCTGAGGGTCCTTCTGGAATGGCCTCCATCACTCCCTAATCCTGGGGCCTCCCCTAACGCAGCCCTCTAGGCCGCCTGCTGTTGACCTTACATAAGGGTTCCCATCTCAGTGAGAGCACAGTTAGGACCCCATGGCTCATCAAGTCACCTATCCTGAGTGAGGTCTTTAGAGACAAGACCTGCCTGGTGTCACGTGGGCCAGGACATGAAAACTCTGGGCCTCCATTTCCTCAAGTACTGGAAAAGGATGAAAAAAATGCCCTTCCACTACCGGCTGTCTGCTCTTGTGAACCATGTTCCCAGAGTGCCACATGAAGCACTCTGGGAATATGGTCTGATACCCCCACCTGGCCCACTCATGATGTGAGTTTCCTGGTCCTGGCCAGGTGCAAGGAGATAGGTTGGTGAGTGGACAGGGAGGAGGAGCACTCACCTCCACACAGATGTCACACCTTTTGCAGTGGAAGGTTCGGGGCAGGCGGTGAAAATAACACGTGGGACACCACGGCATGTGGTACAACCTGCCATTCACTCGTGCCATGTATACAGTCTCAGGGTCCTGCTTGAAGGCGCCTGGCAGGGAGAGAGGTGTGGGAATGGAGGAGGCCCTTGTATTACTCTGATGCTCAGGGCAGCCCCATAGCATCACTGGGCATCAAGAAGGTGGGGAGGAGGAGGGCAGGGGAACCCCAGTCCCTGTTGAGCAAGCTGACCACTCAGATGGGTGGCAGTCAGAGAGAAGGGCTGTCCAGCACAGGAGCTCTACATGGAGCTCCCCCTGTGGAATAGTGATCAGTGCTTGGAGTTGGGTGTGAAATGGGAAGGAGGAAGGGGGAACTGCGTGGTTGGAAGAGCCTGCTGCCTCTCTTGGCCCGTCCTCCCTTCTAAAGCAACTGGAAAACCTCCAGGATTCTGTTTTTCACACTTCAGTTGCTTGGGAAATGAAGTGCCAGGGCCCAAGTAATAGTGACAGGGTAAGAAGGGATCCTGAGGCCACAGGTGGGGTCAGCCCTTTACAAATGACCCCTGTAGGCACCAGCCTTGGGGTGCCACCTCCCTCTCCCAGAGTCCGAGGCCTTACCTCTGTTCAAGATTCCTGGGTCTGAAAAATTCATGCCAATGAGGCTATACAAACTCAGGAGGCAGAAAAGTCCGGAGACCACTGGGTAGGCCCACTCTCCATTTTGCGCCAGTGCTCGGCCTCTGAAATCAGAGCCAGACTCCGTTCTAGTCGGGGGTAACCCGGAGCCCCCATGAGGCCCGGCTCACCTGAGGTCAGACCCACACACCTTAAGGACAGATCTGAATATCCAGGCTAGAGACAGACCCCATTCCCTCCACCAAATGTCACCAGCATTACCAGCCTCCAACAGTCCCCCCAAATCCTCAGGCTCCCCACATCTCTGTGCTTCCCACTAAATATCCTCCTTCCCCTCTTGGCCTCCCTCCACCTCCCTGCCTCTGCACTCTCACTGTCTATTTCCCTTCTGTCTCTTTTTGAGAACCCACAGCTGGCCCGGAGACTCACGGAAATATAAAGAACACAGCACTTAGATACACCAGGGCTGCCACAGTGAAACAAGCCCAGAGGCTTGAGAATAGCCAGGATCTGGCTGGGGGTCGGGGTGGGGACAATAAATCGTTTGATACAGTCATGCTGCAATGCCTGCTCTCAAACAAATGAGAGCCAACTGCTCCTTCTCCTGGCTTGGCACCCAGAGTACCATGACTACAAATGTGACATCAGAGAGGTTCCGGAATGGGGGCTCTGGCTGCTTCCTGTGCCCACTGATATCAACCTTCCCCTGGCCTCACATACACACTTCTGGACGGGGACATCCTGCTCTTACAATGTGGCTTTGTTGGAGCTTGTGAGGATGGATGTAGTTTATCCCCCAAAGGTTCTTAGGCTGGAGGCTAGGTCCTCGGTGTGGCAGTGTTGAGGGGGTAGAACCTGCAAGAGGTAAGGCCTAGTGGGAGGTAATTTGGCCACTGGGGATGAGGCCCTTGGAAGGGAGTAATGAACTTCTCATGGGTCCCTGTTAGTTCCTGTGAGAGGGGGTGTTATAAAATGAACAAGACTCATCCTCCCCAGTTTCTGGCCATTCAGTCTCGACCCCTTGCATGTCTTCCCACCATGATGCCATTCACCATGTTGTAATCACTCTCACCAAAGATCAGTCTCAGGGGCTACCAAATGTTGCATTCTGTGCTAAATAAACCTCATCTCTTTATAAAGTACCCATTCTTGGGTATTTTGTTAGAGCAACAGAAAGCATCTAATACAGAGACCATGTCATATGGTTTATGGGGAGAAGTTTGGTGATGGTTAGTTATCCCCCTTTCAGGCCCAGTGCTAATGGAAGTAGGCATAAGTGCTCCTCGCTTATCCTAGTGCCACTTCTTCCTTTCTGTTGTAACAAAGCTCCAATTTGGGGAGGAGGTAGCAAGCTACCAACTAAATATCTTCCCAGTTTCCTTCACTTCCAGGGTGGGTTTTATGACATACTTCTGTCTCAACATAAAACATAAATTGGGCTGGGGACGTGACTCAATGGTTAAGCAACCCTCCGTACAATCCCTGATGATGATGATGATGATGATAACATAATGATAATAATTTGTACATATTTATGGCATAAAACATATTTTGAAACATGTATACATATACATTATTTCATATTCTTTTTTGTGTTGAGAACCCTTGAAATCTATTCTCTGAGTCATTTTCCAGTATATATAACATTATCAACTGTACTCATTCTGTTGTATGTTATTATTAACTGTAGTCATCTTATTGTACAATAGATCCCTTAAACTCATCCCCCTCATCTAAGTGCAATTTGGCTTCCTGGGACCAGCATCTCCCCCATCCACAGCCCAGCCACTCCTGGGCCCCTGGCAGTCACCATTCTGCTCTCTGTTTCTATGAGTTCAACTTTTATAGATTCCACATGTAGGTGAGATCATGTGATAGTTGTCCTATTCCTGGCTTATTTCCCCCAGTAAAATGTCCTTTGGCCTCCCTCATTCAATGCCACAAGTGACAGGACTTCCTAATTTTATTTAAAGACTAAATAGTGTCCCCTTATATTACTAAACCACATTTTTTATATCAACTCACCCACTGATAGACACAGCTTTTCCCATTTCTAGTTTCTGAGAATATTACTGCAATGAACATGGGGTGCAGATATCTATTAATACACTGATGCCATTTCCTTTGGATATATACCAAGTAGTTGGATGTCCGGACTGTAGGGTAATTTTTTTTTTTTTTTGGTGCTGGGGATTGAACCCAGGGCCTTGTCCATGCATGGCAAGCACTCTACCAACTGAGCTCTATTTTCGATTTTTAAAGAAACTTCCCATATTGATTTTCCTAATGACTAGACTAATTTAAATTCCACCAAACATTCTACAAGAATTCTAGTTTCTCCCTATCCAGACCAGTACTTAATATCTTTTGTCTTTCTTTTTCTTTTATTTATACTCAAGTTGAACCCAGGGGTACATTACCCAGATACACAACTGCAGACCTTTTTAAGTTTTATTCTGAGATCAGGTCTCACTAAGTTGCTGAGGTTTACCTTGAATTTATAATCCTCCCACCTCAGCCTCTTGAGTTACTGGTATTAAGGCATGTGCCGCTGGTTCTTTGGTCTTTTTGATAATAGTCATTCTAATAGGTGTGGGAGGGTATCTCATTATGATTCTAACTTGCATTTCTCTAAGGATTAGTAATGTTGAACATTTTTTTCAGCTTTCTCTTGGTCAATTGTGTTTCTACTGAGAATGCAATGATGTTTGAGTCACAGTCTACCTTCAAATTTTATGTCGATTTCTGTTTTAGCACAAGAAGGGATGACATGCATTGGGTCATGGAAAAAGGTCAGGAGTGGTTCTAGAATCATAAATACCAGGTCTATTGAGCTTTGTAGCAGACCATGCTAGCCTTAGGTTTTCTTTTTTTGTTTGTTTGTTTTTTGGTTTTTTAAATTAGTTATATATAACAGCACAATGCATTTTATTTCATTGTACACAACTGTAGCGCAACTTTACATTTCTATGCTTGTACCTGATGTAGCATCACACCATATGTGCATTCATACATGTACTTAGGGTAATGATGTCCATCTCATTCCACCAACTTTCCTATCCCCATGCCCCATCCTCACCTCTGCCTCCCCTTTGCCTCATCAAAGTTCCTCCATTTTTTTCTTATCAGAGAGAACATTCAGCCTTTGGTTTTTGAGGATTGGCTTACTTCAATTAGCATGATATTCTCTAACTCCATTCATTTACCTGCACATAATTTTATTTTCTTTTAATGCTGAGTAGTAATATTCCATTAGGTATATATATACCACAGTTTCTCTATCCATTCATCTATTCACAGGCATCCAGGCTGTTTCCACAGTTTAGTTATTGTGAACTGAGCTTCTATAAACATGGATGTGGCTGTGTCTCTGTAATATGCTGATTTTAAGTCATTTGGAAATAGACCTAGGAGAGGGATAGTTGGGTCAAATGGTGGTTCCATTTAAAGTTTTCTAAGGAATCTCCATACTGCTTTCCAGATTGGTTACACCAATTTGCAGTCCCACCAGCAGTGTATGAGTGTACCTTTTCCCCCACATCCTCATCCACCAACATTTATTGTGGTCTGTATTCAACACACAGGGCACTTTCTGGTACAGCCACCGTTCTATGTGGTTTACATGAATTATACCACAATCTCTGTTTTACAGATAGGGAAGTTGACTGACCAGGGGCTAAGTAGTTACCTAAGGTCTCCCTGCTGGTTAGTTCTAGAGCTGTGATTTGGACTTATGAGGTCTGGCTCGAGAGACCTTGCCACCAACCACCAAGCAAGGGACTCCAGGAGGAGTTGCAGTCAGGGGGCAGAGTAGAAAGGGAGTGAAGTTGGAGCATGGGATCAATGCCTGAGATGGGTGCTTCCAATAATAGAAAGGAACCCTGACTGGGGAATCCCAGAGGGCAGACCACATTTAGGTCCCTTGAGAATAGTGATCCTGGACATGGAGGGCCTCATTCTGAGCAGAGGAGGAAGGGCCTATGGCCTGACCTGGGGCTGGAAGAACCACAGGATGGAGGAAGGGAAAAGGCTGCCAGGCAAACTCAATGATGGAGTGAAGCTGGACAGAGGAGAAGACAGGCAGACCACAGGGCTGAGGAAAAAGGGCCAAGCTCAAGAGTCACAGGTGGGAGGGAACCACATATGGCAGTGGTGGGGTGCTGAATAAAAGGATGGGAGGTGATGAGCAGACAGGATCCTCTGTCTTTTCAGTTGTCTCAGAGTCTGCAGCTTCACCTCCCCCCACTGATGCTGCCCACCAGTCTTCCTGAAAGAGCCTTTAATCAAGCGATTGCCATACTAAAGGAATCTCATGGCAGAGATGCCCACTCCTATCATTCCTAGTCAACACTAAGAAGAAAAAAAAATAAAAACACACATGTTGGAAAGAAGAAAATAAATCTGTTCCTCACAGAGGACATGATTTTCCAAGTAGAATAAATAACAACACTCAGTGGCAGAGCACCTCGATTCAAACTCCAGAACTGGAAAAACAACACCACTAAGAACTTCTGTTCTTCGAAAGATGCTATGAAGAAAACTGAATGAAAAGCCACAGATTGCAAGAAAAATTTGGAAAACATAGATCTCAACCCAGTGTACACAACTCTTATAACTTAGTAAGGAAAGAAAACAATATTTTTTAAAAGAGAAGTAGATTGGAGCCAACACTTTGCCAAAGACCTACCAATGAACAAGAAGACATAAAAATAAGCTCAACATCATTGCTCATTAGGAAAACATAACCTGGAGCTTAAATGAGATGCCACTACTCATTTATTAGAAAGGCTTCAATAAAAAGAGAAAACAAAACAAGAACAAATGACAGTGTGAAATGTTGGTAAGGATGTGGAGCAACTGGAATTTTCATACTTTGCTGGTAGAAATTAGGAATGGTACAGTGATTTTGAAAGAAAAATGGCAATTTTCTACAGAGTTCCACCTACAGTTACCTTATGACTCAGCAATGCCACCCTTAAGAATTGACCCAACAGAAATGAAAACTTAGGTTTGCATGCCTGTACACCAATGTTTGTAGCAGCTTTCTTTATAGCTGTGAAAAACTAGCTAGGCACAGTGGCGTGTGCCTAAGTTCTAGCCACTTGGGAGGCTAAGACTGAAGGATTGCAAGTTCAAAGCCAGCCTCAGCAAATTAGCAAGGTTCTAAGCAATTCAATGAGACCCTGACTCAAAAGAAAAAAAAAAAAAGAAAAATAAAGGGGGCAGATGGATCAGAGATGCAGCTCAGTGGTTAAGCACCCCTGGGTTCAATCCCTGGTACAAACAAAAGAAAACTAAAACACTGTGGAAAAACTAGATACAATGAACAATCCTTCAATTGGTGAATGTATAAATACTCTATAGGAATGCTATTCCCAGTGTGGGCCCTTGGGACTGTGTGGCTAGCAATGGCTTTGTCCAAGGATAATGACATCACCGTGGTGGCCACAAGGAAGACGATGCACATCACCAGAAGGGCACCCAGGTACAGGCAAAGGGACACAAGTAGCAGCAGGAAATGCCAGATGTTCAGATACCTCAAGCTGTTGCTCACCTGCCCACAGTGGTGGTCCAACTCCTAGGGGAGAGGAGGCAGACCTCAAGGGACTATCTGACCTGACTTCCATCACCCCCAAATGCTCAGGTCTTCCCCAACTCAGCCCCCTAGGCTTCCTCCTCTTGGCCCTACACACAGGTTTTCATCTCAAGGACAACCTGGCATTTCCATGGTTAGGGCACAGTTAGCCCCATAGCACATCAGGTCACCTGTTCTGAGCGAGATTTTTAGAGACAAGATCCGCCTGGTGTCACTTGGAGCAGGACATAAAAACTCTGGGCCTCTGTTTTCTCAGATACTGGATGAGGATGAAAAAAACACCCTTGCCCAACCAGCCGTCTGTACTTGTGAACCCGAGTAGGGTGGGCACATCAGACAAACACACTCAGAACCAGGAAACCCTACAACTAGGACACCCAGACCAAGACATGCAATGATCCCCAGGACCAGGCAGCAGTCAGCAAAAAAGGCTGGGAATCTAGTATCAGCAAGCCAGGGGAGGGCACAGTCACTGCCTTTCCTCCCCCTGACTCCACCAGGCTCAGCACAGAGGGGATGCCCTTTGCATGTCAGCACCTGTGCAAGCAAGGCCAGCCTCCCAGGACAGGTGCAGAACTGGAGGCAATAACAGATGGAAGTGAGCAAGAGTAGCAGGGAGCCACTTTTAGCACACTGGGAAGATGGTCTCATACCCACCTGTGGCCCACTTATGCTGTGAGTTTCCTGGTCCTGACCAGGTGTCCAGGGATGGGTTGGTGAGCGGACAGGGAGGTGGAACACTATGTCCACAAAGATGTTACAACAGGGACAGTGGAAGGTCTTGGGTGGGCAGTGGGAGGAGCAATGTGGGCACCAGGGCATTTGAAAGGTCCTTCGATACATCCAGGCCACATATGCTGCCCTCAGGGTTCTGTTTGATGGAGCCTGGCATGGGAAAAGTTTTGGGCAATGACAAGATCCCCTTCTATCACTCTGCCGCTCAGGGCAGCACCATAGCTGGAATGCAGGCATTATCTTCTTCTAGGATTATCTTCTATGTTGAAATAATATATATATATATTGTTAGAGAGGGACCTACCTTTGCTACTGAAATTTATTTCTTCATACTGTGCCTGGTCTTACCATGAAACCATGATATTAGTAGCAGGAAGAACTCTGGTAGCTCTTGTGCTATTTAGCTCCAACATAAGTGTAAAGAGTTTTGAGAACATTTGATTTTTAATTGATATTCTTCCCAGGGTAAATAAACCCTTTCTAGTCAGTGCCACAGAGATGTTGTCAAGAGTAAAATTATACAATTTGATGTTGTCTGGGATGGACTGTTGAAATATATATATTTACATTGCTATAAAGAAGCTCAAATGAAAACAATGAAATAATAAAATTGAGGGAAGAATTCACAACCCTGGGTACTGGCCTCCAAATACTTCACCACTTTGAAGATGGAAGAAAATATTCTTAGTAACATACTGACTTTTCCAGGTGAAACTGGACTATACAAACAAAATTTGAATGTGTGATTTCACTTAAAATGTTTGTCCTGTCTCAGAGACCTGATACAAAACCAACCAATTCAATCAAATGCATAATCCTTCTCTTGGATTGCTTTACGAATAAGAGAGGACAGATTTTTTTAATAGAACAAGAATTTTATGCAAAATCTGAGCTTTACTATTCTTCATAGAGTGGGAGGAAAGGAGTGGAGGGAGTTTAGAAGGCTCTTTGAAGGAGAAGCCAAGTTATTAGAGCAAGCTCCAGGTTCTTTGAGACTCGTCTTCCTGTCTTTCACTGGGCACAGTCAGTACTTCCACAGCCTGTGCACCTGGGAGGAAGGCAAAGCATGGAGAGATGGCAGAGGGGGGAGACAAGCAACTGAGCATTTGAACATATGTGCTTGCTCTGAGTGCATGGGTGTATGATTGGCAAATGGGGAATAGACTGATAACATTTGACTTTGAAAATGACTTTGAGCCCTGCTACACTAAAACTTGCTTTACCAGCTTGGAAGACAAATATGCCCGCATCTGTTTGTAAAGTTCTAACTAATCACTGTGCCACCCCACAAGCAAGTTCACAGGAAATGTTGTTTCCTTCAGGACTTCCCACTGGGTTTGCCCAAGAATTCTCTCCAGCTCTCTTTGCCTTTAGGAGCTTGGTGCTGGCAAAAGAGGGGAAGGAAGAAACCCATAGGGTCCTGCCTGAGGAGACTCCCTGCTTCCCCTCAGTCTTTCACACCAACCAGTGCAGGGAGCCCACACTTGGGGAAGACTGGGATCCTTTTGTTTTCTGACTGCATATGCTGCTTCTCCTGGCCTCTCCATGGGAGCTTGTAGGGAGGTGGAAGGAGCTACTTGGAGTGCTTTCCTGCCAGCTGACCCCACACTTGGTCATCTCAGCCCACCAGAGAACTTCCAACATGTGAATTTTCAAAAGGAAGAAATCAGGATTGCTTTTGACCTCCCTGACTTCTGCAAATTTGCCAGCCCTGTCCCTCAGGTAGGGCAGTGGGGTGCAGGAGGGACACACACCTGGCTAAGAAAATCTCCATGTGGTAAACAATCCTAGGTGTAACTCTTCTCCTTGGCTATGGAGAATTCTGTCTGTGGTACAAAGCTTCCACAAGACATAGTGGACCTGTGATGTTTCACTGTTTTACTTCCCAAAGATTTTTGAGGCTTGAGGCAAGGGCTAGTAAGAGGCAAAGCAATTTACCTTGACCTCAGAGCACTGCCCCAAGTAGAAGAGCCATCTGGTAGAAGCAAAGTTAGTTTTAGAATGTGTGCTTAGGTAGGTGCAACTAACTCAGACTATGTAGAACTTTGTCTAACACTGCTTTTTTTCCCATTAAAATGCTATTTTAAAATGTTTAATCCTATAGGAAAGTTTCAAGAACAGTAAAATAATGTGCACCATAATCTGTATACTTTTCTATATGTAAATGAGGTTAAGCAAAAATGAAGATTAGCATGACACCAATATGTATTCAGCTAAATTCATCAATTTTAATATTTTGGTATGTATAGGAAAATTTTCTTGTACCACCATACTAATATCACTTTGAGGAAATTTGATATTGATATGAAACTACTATCAAGGTATATATTCCATATTCAAATTTTCCTAAATCCATTATAGCTGGATTTTTTAAATATACAGGATATGATCAAGGATCACATGTTGCATTTTGTTGTCATTTTTCTTTAGAATCCTGTAATCTATAATGGTTTTCTGACATTTTTTATACAGCACTGACATTGTGGAAGTGTCCTGAACAGTTGTTCTGCAGAATTTGAATGTTTCTGATTGCCTCCTCATGATCTGTTTTAGGCAAAACATTTCTACAAGAATTGGACAGATGATACTTATTTCATGGAGTAGGGGGTGGGAAACTTAACATCTGTTGTCAAGTACAGTTAATGTTGAACTTTGATCATTCAGCATGATGCTGTTTGATTGAGAAGGTAAAGTGTTGTCATTCTGGTTTCTCCTAACTTACTGCATATGCAAAAATAAATGTTGGTGAGGATGTGGGGGAAAAGACACACTCATAGATTGCTGGTTGGACTGCAAATTGATGTAATCATCATGGAAAGCAGTATGGAGATTCCTCAGAAAACTTGGAATGAAACCATCATTTGACCCAGCTATCCCACTTCTCAGTCTATTTCCAATAGACTTAAAATCAGCAAACTACAGTGATGCAGCCACATCAATGCTATAAAGTAGCTCAACTCACAAAATAGTTTTACTATGGAACCAACCTAGGTGTCCTTCAACAGACAAACAGATAAAGAAAATGTGGTCAATATGCACAATGGAATATTACTCAGTTTTAAAGAAGAACAAAGTGATGACATATGCCAGTAAATGAGTGGAAGTTAAGAATATCAGACAAAAACAACTGATAATTAAATTTCCATGAAGCTTGAGTAAGACACACTGGACAAAATACACATCAAAGTATTTCAGAATGAAATACTTTGCACAGCAAAAAGGGAAATGCCAATGGATGAGTAATTGTACTTACTGGGAAATAGTGAACTAAAAAGAAAAGTAAATGAGGACTTACAAAAATGGTTTCCATAAAAATGATTGATTTAAAATATGAAAGTCATTGATATATAAACAATGAATCATTACAAATCACCTAATTGTAATAAAATAAAAGGTACAAGAAAAACACATAAATTATATGTACAGAATGTAGAGAATAGACTTACACTGAAAACTTGTAATTTACTCTTTTGGGGGGACAAACAAAAGAAAACACTGGCAGATAAAGTTGAGAACACAGCTTTTAAAATGATACACCATATGCACAACTTTAAAAATGATACATGCATACTCCCATTTAAACCAGGTGTTCCTCTTTCTCCCTTCAACATCCCCCCATTCAGGTTAGCCCCCAACCAAAGTTTCCCTTCACACTTACTCCCCCAACAAGGCCCCACTATTGAAGCCAGGTACCAGCCCTAAAACCTCTACCACACAAACTCAGCTGCCTCCAGGAGCACCCAGGAACAGCACCCAAGTGCCTCTGCCCCACTGCCCTGCAACCTCTGCCACACCCACTCAGCTCAAGAGCACCCAGGAACAGCACACTAACTCCTATGCCACACTTCCCCACCTCAACAGGCCTTAGCACTAATGCCCCCTCCAGGCACTCACTCAGAGCAGGCAGCCACTACCCCACATAGCTGCCAGTCCCTCTGCACCTCTCCAGCCAGGGTGGCGCCCCCAGAGGCCTCACCACCTGTATCTGCTCTAGTCATCACCTTGCAGCCACAGGCACTGAGTGCCCCCTCCCCACACCCTACCCCACCTAGCCTCTGGTCCCAGGACACCTCTCCTGCAAGGGTCCAACCCCCACAGGCCTCAGAAAGAGGCCCCTCGCAAGGGGCCAGCACAGCATGCCCCCTCCACACACACTACTCCACCCAGCTCTAACTCATCTAGCTCCAATCCCCAATGCCTCTCCAGCCAGGGCTGCGCGCCCCCTCCAGACCTCAGCATGAGCGCCCCCTCAAGTAACTGCCTTGCAGAGACAGGCACAGTGTGCCCCATCACCACACATTACCCACCAAACTCCTTCAGCACCCAGCTCCGGTCCCCTAAAACCTCTCCACCCAGGGCCATATGCCACATACCACTGGGGACACTGGAGTCCTCCCTACCTGAGACTGTCCTCATAAGTCCACAAGGACCAACAGGAGGTGGTGGTGAGGGCCATGCTGCCCCTGTGGGAGGCCCAACATCCTCACCAGGAACCATAAATGAGAAAGGACGGCAAGGACACCTTCCCAGAGGGTGACATAGTCTAGGGGCAAGACTGGAGCAGCCCAGGCAGCCATCAGTAGAAAGGATCTCTGTGATTTGAAGGCCCTAGCTTCTCCACAATCTGCAGTATACTTTTAGGCTGCCCAGAAATCCACTGTGCAGATGCAGTTTGGAATAAGTTCCTGCATGAATCAGTGAATGTGTGCAAACTGCATGCACATGTGTGTCAAGGGCGGGGGTATGTGCTGGGATGTTCCCAGGCCCTACCTCACAGTTATAAAAACAGTTAAGCCCTCCCAAGGTACTACCTCACCCAGCTCTGGTCCCCTAAGACCTCTCCATCCAGGGTTGTGCCGCTACAAACCTCAGGAAAACTGCCCCCTCCAGCTAACCCCTAGCAAGAACAGGCACAGTGCACCTCTCCCCACAAAAGTTCCTACCCCACCAAGCTCCACCCCATTCACTCTGGTCTCCCAATAACTCTCCAGCCAGGACTGCACCCCCACAAGCCTCAGCACAAGCACCCACTGTAGGCACTGCATTGCAGTGACAGGCTCAGCAAGTACCCTCCCCATGTACTACCCCATCCAGTTCCTGGTGCCCTAACACCTCCCCAGTGAGGGCCTTGTACCCACAGGCCTCAGCAATAGCGCCCCCTCCAGGCATCTCCTCACAGGTACAAACACAGTGTGCCCCTCCCCACCAACTACCTCACCCAGCTCCGTTCCCCTGAAGCCTCTTCAGCCAGGGCGGTGCCCCCAAAGGCCTCAGCATGAGCTTCCTCTCCAGGCAACACTTTACAGAAACAGTGTGCCCCCTCGTCACACACTACCACACCTAGCACCTACCCCATCCAGTCTGGTCCCCCAACACCTCTCCAGCCAGGGCCATACACAACACATTGCTGAGGACACTGGAGGTCTCCCTACCTTGGCTCTGCTCCCAGTTTCAGCAGGAAGGATCTCAGGTACTTGAGGAACATGCTTCTCCACTGTCTACTGGCCACTTCTGGATGCCTGGAAACTCAGAGCACAGAAACAGCTTGCAATATGCCCGCCCAAGCTTGTGTGCCTCACGCACTCGCCTGTGTGTTGAGGGTGGGACTTTGCCCAGGAATGTTACAAGGTAATGTCTAGCAACAACAGGCACAGTGCGCCTTCTCCCCAGACACTACCCCACCCAGCTAGGGTCCCCTAAGATCTCCAGCCAGGACCCTTCCCCCACAAGCCTCAGCATGGTCACCCCTTCAGTCACTGCCTCCCATGGATAGCACAGAGCACACCCTCCCCTGCACTATCCCACCCAGCTCCTACCCCACGGAGCTCCTACCTCACCCACCTCTACCCCTCCCACCTCGTACCCCACCCTGCTTCTGGTTCCCTAAGAACTATCCAGCAAGGTTCCTATCCCAAATAGGACTCAGCAGGGTCCGCGCATCCATGAACCACCTTACAGGGAGAGAGACACACTCTGCCTCCTCCTCATGCATTACTTACCCAGCTCTGGTCCCATGACGCCGCTCCAGCCAGTGCTGCACCCCACAAACTGCTGGACACACTGGTGCCCTCTCTACCTGAGGCTCTCCACTGGGATGCACAATGTCCAACAGGAGCACAGTGGTGAGTGCCAGGCTGCCTTTGTGGGAAGCCTCACATCCTCACCAGGAACCGCAAAGTTGAAAGCTAGAAGGGACTTCATCCCAGAGGGCGACAAAGCTTCTTGGCCAGGAGCAGAGCAGGCCAGGCAGCCTTGCAAAGGTAGGTCCTCAGCTACTTGAAGACACGCGCTTCTCCACCATCTGCCTGAAACTTCTAGGCCGCAGGAAACCCACTGCACAGAAGTAGTTAGCAGTGCATCTGTGCATGCGTGCGTGCGTGTGTGTGTGTGCATGCATGTGCGCGTGGAGCATGACCGCGTCTTGCATTCGCTCGTGTGCGCATCATGCATTCACTTATGAGTTGAGGGCAGGGCTGTGCCCAACAATATAGGGGTGGGGCCACATGATGTGCAGGGAGGGCGAGCGGGAAGTAGAGTTCCCGGGAAGATGGGGAGGATGGCTTGTGTTGCAGGAGGGGGCGCTGCAGAACTTGCCCAGGAGGTGGCGTAGGGTGCCGGTTCCTTGTCTGGGCCACAGTATAGGAGGCAGTGCAGGAATGTTGTGTCGTACCCCCGCTCCCCTGCAGTAGCGCTTGAGGTTGGGGTCCATGCACAACTTTTGCTGTTTGGAGCCAAGGTAGTTCTCACAGCCCTCCTGGCTTCAACTTCTGGGAGGACTGGAGTTCTGGCCAATGCGGTGCTCAGCACTAAATAACTCTGGCCAAACATGGAAACCTGCCGGTGCCAATCCAGGGACCTGGTAGTGATGATGCAATTGCTTGGCTGCACAAGACTGCTGAGGTCTCCTGTCAGATATATATATGTATATATACATACACACACGTACATATCTGAACCAGTAAGCACAGCTAGCACTCACAGGTACATATACACCTGATCACATGGATTTATGTAAAATTGGTTAATATGTAGAGATAAGGTTAGGGTTAATATGAAATTTTGGTTTGAGTTAGTGGTAGGGTTAAAGATTAACATGTGTATGTGAAAATATGAACAGTCCTAAGTATTTACATTAAAAATGTACTGAAACATATATAAACATACATGTTATAACACAGAGAAGAATACAATATGAGTAATGTGATTATACATGTTGTATATAAGTGGAGGTGAGGATATAACCTATAAATTACATATATTAGTATAGATGCAGATTTATCATTAAACAATTAAAATAGAAGTCAAAATACAATTTAAAATTTATTGGACTACATGGATTCAAGTCAAACTGGATTTAGATAGAAAGGTAATGTAAAGATAATAAAAAATTTGGTTTGAGTTAGGATTAGGGTTAAAGAATGGACATGTATACTGGGAAATATCTGTATTCATAAGATGAATGTGTGAAAATATGTTAAAAATACATAAAAACATGCATGGTATGACATTAGGGAGACTGTTATATGAATCATATGATGAGACATTTTGTAAATAGGGAGTTTCAAGGATATACCCTATAAATTATATACAGTGATATGTATGTGAATTTAATATTGATCATTGAAAATAAAAGTCAAAATACACTTTAAAATTCTTATTGGTGTACAAGGATTGAAGTAAAATTTGCCTTTCTTATAGAAGTAACATAAAGGTCAATATAAAATTTTGGATTGTGTTAGGGTTTTAGTGTAAGAATGAATATGTGAATTGGGAAATATCAATATTCATAAGAATATACTGTGAAATTATGTATGAAAGCATATATAAAACCACATGTTGATACAGGCATAAGTAAAATGTGAGTCATGTGATTACAAATTTGGTAAACATGGGGATGAAGAATATATCCTATAAACAATATATACCAGTATATATGCAAATTTAATATTGATAATTGAACATATAAGTCAAAATGCACATAAAATTTTATCATAGTGCACATGCTTTTAATAAAATTTAGTTCAGTTACTTATTTGAAGAGAACTGATAATGCAAGTTATATAATAGAAAGTATTTTCAAGGTAACAAATTTTTACCATGACAGTAGGATACCTGGTCATTGAATCCATACCTAGAAGCATTGCTTAAAAAACTATGCTTATATTTTAATGTAAATTTTTTTCCCAAAACATACTAAACGTTTCTAACTATGATGTGTCAGTACTCTTGGGAAGGAGGTTAACAAATGTCAACCTGACATTGAATAAGGAAAAACAAGAGACCAAACAGGGAAAGTCCTCCAGGTATAATTCCAGAACTGAAATGTTGATTTTGTGCCAGTTTTAGACTCTAATCCCTACTCCTGGGGGGAGTAAGGGAAGGAGAATTCATTTCATGAAATAAATTTGGGAAATGAGGTCAAAGAATCTGATCTCTTTCATAGAGCATTCTAATTAAATCTATTCCTCAACTGTCATGGAAATTCTTTTTCAGTACTGACACAGAGTGGAGTCAAGGTGTCATACCTGGGCTGGATGGCCCCTCAGGAGAGCTTGTTTCCAAAGCACTGTCTGGAGGAATCCCATCTACTAACTGCAGGGCTGAAAGGAACAACACAATTTATAAACAAGCCTCATACATAAAGCACCTTTACAGCTTCACTGTAGCTTTTTTATATATAATCCAGAAAGAATTGAGCCTTGACCTTGCTAAAAGTCATTTTACTACCCAACTGTGAAATGACAAAATTCCACTTAGATTCATTTCTCTCACTATATAAGTCAATCCTGGAGTGGCAATGTTTTCTAATTAAGTTTACAAATTACAATCTGCTCATTTTCGGATAATGAAGCCATATAATTTTGTCATTTTATTTTGTGTTGCAGATTCATAGAAAGTAGTCAAGTGAGAATAATCAGGGACTATTTATAAATCCTAAATATCATTATTTAATAAAAAGACAAACATATCATTTCTGTTTGTATTAAGCAGAACATAATACAAATGAAAGTGTTAATGGGAAAAGTAACATTACCAGTCACTCGGCCATTTCCATCACTTGAATGCTGAGCTGCTTTGGAGGGTGGGGAAGGTGCTTTTCACTTTGTTCTCCTCAAAGATGAAGTTCCCCAATGGAGGAGCTACTGAGCCGCAGTGAGCCTGTTCTCACTATGCTTGCTTCACAGGGACTCTGTAAAAAACAAAAAAACCAAACACAATCCTATGAATAGAAATTAATTGCAAACCTTATGAAGACACTGATCTTTAAAACAAATCCATCATCTACCAAAATGAAGCACAATAGTAATTTATTAAAAAAAATAGTTATGGAACAAAGAAAATCTGTGCAGAAGTAAGGTAAAATATAAGGAAAAATAAAATATATCCCTCCCCAATTAACTTAGACTAGGACAGGGGACAAATATGAAAATAACAAATTGAAATGTAAAAGGCTTTTGAGAAATACAGTTAAAAACTAACTTTTACAGAAGAATCAGAGAAATTATTGAATGTAAAGTAAGGTTTTAAAAGGAGAAGAGTACTGGTACACTAATAGCTGTCTTAGTTAATCTATCTCTTTTTAGCACCAGTGTATCAGTGGAAAATGTTTCAAGAATTTATATTTGCCCAAGATAAGGTCCTTGAGGTCACAGACTACAAGTGGCTACTGCTCACATTCCTGGCAGGTGAATGTCTGCAGAACCTAGGACTATCCTGCATCCTCAGGCAGATTGATGCCTCCTGGCCAACTGCCACACCATCTTTGCTCTTTGACTTATAACAAAACTTAGAATTGTTCATACTTTATTTCTACAATTTCTCTTTTCCCACTTGAGTTTCCCAATTAAATTTTTACCAACCCTTGACCCATTAACACTTTTCCTATCAAAATCACCAATGACCTTGACCACAAATAAATCAGTGGTCATTTCTCTCAGAACTCTTTTTTTTTTTGGACCTGTTAGCAGCAATAAACACACATGACCTCCCTTCTGCAGTGCTTTTTCTTACCCAGAACACCACATTTCTCACTCTCAACAGATCCATACTCTGGTTGCTCTGCTTTTTTGGTGCATTAGTTTTCATCTTCTGACCAACATTGGTGTCACCAGAACTCTGGCCATATTCTTGTTAATATCTATACTCACACTTTCTTGATGATTTGTTACCTGTAAGTTTTATATACATGCTGATGATTGTAAACTCATGTCTACTCCATCTGATGACCTGTTTTGGTCTCCACGGCAAGGCCACTTCAACTTAGCACGTCTAAACCTGAAATCTTAGCAGTCATTCCTTTTCTTCCTTCTACCCAAACCCTGTACTTCTCATGGTCTTTATCTCAGCAAAGAGCAAGTCATTTTTCTATTTGCTGTCATTTCCTCTCTCATCATCCATAACAAATCTACCCTGTTGGCTCCTCCCTTAAAAGACACTGAGCATCAGCTTGACTTCTACCATAGAGTCTGAATCATTGACAACACTCTAACAGGGCTCTGCTTGTACACTGAGTGCCTACTGTCTTTCCTCAACATAGCAGGAAGAAAAGATCCTGTTAAAGTGTGTAAGTTACTTTAGGATGTTTTGTTCAAAACCTTCTAGTATTTTCCCAATTGGCACAGAAAATCTAAGTCCTTTTAATTGATGTCCTGGTTCCTATATGTCTCTGACCATCTGCAAGGACAGAATAGCTCACTCCAGTCACAATGGCTTTTTTGCTGCCTCTCATGGTGCCTGGAGAGTTCCTGGGATGGCTACCCTGGCTGTTCCTATACCTAGAACATTCTTCCTTCTGATAGCTTAATGTTTCTCTCCCTCATTTCCTTCTGGTTATTTCTCACATGTCACCTTTCAATGCCTTCCTCCCTGACTCCAAAATTTTCTATCCCATTTCCAAGCTTTACTTTTTTACTATAAGCCTTTAACAGCTTTTGGCTTATTTACTGGTTTATTATCTGCTTCCACTGAAATTGGCTATAAGGGCAGGAACTTGTTTTTCTATTTTGCTCATTGCTGTAATTCTGGAACAATTGTTTGGCATACAGAAGTTTCTCAATAAATATTTAAGTGAGTGGAAAATGAATTCTGTATTTTCTTCTTAATGGGTAAGAAGTCTTGATAAACGTGGACTAGATGTTTGTGTAAATTTGGGTCATTCCACTCTTACAGGACCATGTAAGTACATCCAAGCAAAATAGTCCAATACATAAGAAGTTCCCTGTCTTTGTGCTTTGCTACACATCCAGAAAAAAGTGACGAATTTACTATTTCATAACTTTCTAATACTTCTGCCAGAGGAAAAAAACCTGCCCCAAAAGAAAAAAAAATGATTTAAAAACTATCATCATTGCCAACTGTGTGAGATACTAAAGACAACGATGGATCACTACAGAGACAGAAACACAAGCCTACATGGCAGATTCTATACTATACAAACCCCTCATTCATAATTCCTCTTAAGGAAGGAGAGATAAGGTGGCTGGTGATCTCATCATCCCCCCAAATATTAAACTTCTACCATATCAGTTGATATATAGTTATAGCTAGCCCTTGCCATCATATTACACTGTTCCTTCTTTCAGAACTCAAACCTCTAATAATCTAGCAAGAAAAGAAAACCTGCCACTCAAACTCATATTTTGATTCTGAACCACTAAAGTCAATTCTAATTAACTATCGTGATCATCCCCCACTGGGAGGTCATGGGATGGATCCCCAACAGACCTCTAAAATAATTCAAGAGAAGGATCCTCAGTAATAAAGAGATGATATAGAACATAGTGAGGAATTAGCAGTAAATACTGATTTGAGTAGATTATAATGCCTCTGTGGTCTGAAACTTTCACTTGATCTCTCATAGTATTAGCAAATTCAGAGAAACTCAAGGAGTGGTTAAATGCTAAAAGAACATTTTAAAATATTTCTCTAAAAATCTAAAGATGTTATTTCTTGAGAAACTGACTTCAGTTTAGCCTTATTCAAGCATCACTATCACTGCAGACCTGGTTTATTAGTAACAATGCAGTAAAAGCACACCAAGGAATGACATCTTTGATCTTCCTCCTTAGTTTCATCTTTCTCATGTTTTGACTGATTGCTTTCATGAGGTATATAATAAAAATACTTCCACCTTAGGCCATATTCTCAATCACTGTCACTTATGAATCTCACCTATTACATGCTAAAAGCAGTCATGATATGAACTTCACAGACAATAGTGTTTAAGAGCTAAAGACTCTCATAATACAGTAAAGCAGACAGCATAGAAATTTTAAAAATAGAGGAATTTTTATACTCACAAATTCATGTAAACATATCCATAACTCAAATACAGAATACCCACATATTCATATATTTATCAGTCTAGAGATCCTAAAATAAGCTAGCATTTTTGTACAGAATATGTATATTTCTATGAACAAGGAATTTAAAACTTGTCAGAATAAATAAATAGCATTTATGAAGACAATTGAGGGAATGCAAAGCTATGGATACCTTGGGAAGCATATATGGTATAGTCATTCTACAAAACACTGGTATAAATGGGCGTACATTTCTAGAGTTGCAGTTTGAACCACAGACCCTCAGAACAAGGACATTAGGAGAGACATGATTCTTACTAATTGATATGAGGTAGAACTTGTGCCTGTCATAACTAGATTCCATCTTATAATTAATAGTGAAAATTTGCTAAATAAAGAGACAAAATATAAATGTAACAATTAGTATAAGATGATCCAAAAGCAGGAGTTCTGAATTAATAAGAATTGTGAGATTAGATAATCAACACAAGATTAATAATAGAAATGTAAATTTTGAGATGTAACACAGTAATAGCATTTAAAAATAGCTTTATATTTTCAGTCGTCCTATGGGATACAGAAGAGGTTAGTTGTTTTTATAAAAAGAGACTCTCAGAAAAGAGCTTCAGTCAGCCAAGGTAACAGCCAAACAAAGTTACTAAAAGTCAAATTTGAAGTTTTTTGAGGTTGACTAAAATATCACTACTAAGAAAACCTGGAGGAGTACTTGGTCTTGAGGAAAAGATGGTCTGTATCTACTGAACATATCCTCTTCTTGGGTGAAAGTCTGCAGGAAAAATGGAGTATTTACATTAAAACCCTTTAGTACTTCTTGGTTAGATTGTAGCCAAGAAAGTAGACTTCCTAAATTACGACAGTTCTTTAAGTAATACACAAGTTTCCATTTAGAATATATTCTCCTGTGTCCTTCAGGATGTGCTCCCAATAGTCTCCAAGTAACTGTACTTTTGCACTGATCAGAATTCAATCACCTAGTGTGAACCAGAGGGAGGTTCATAGAAGTTTTTTTTTTATGTTGGAAGATAGCTCACCATAATGGTGATCCCCAAAATGGACTATGGGGTCAACACTAGGGGGAGAACCAAGAAATGTGTCATTTACTGTCTCTGTGACCTTCAGTCTCCTCATCTATAAAAAGTAACCATATCTATGTTAAAATGTGCTGTGATCCTTAAATGATCTCAGCATATATAAAATGGTGCCTAGTACACAGTACATGTTCCATATTTATCAGCTGTTATTACATGACATGTGAATGTATTCCGTAAACAAAATAAAAACATGATAGTTATTAAGGTTAAAGTGAAAAGTATGGATATTTAAAAAAGGAAATATTTATGACTGCCTTTCTCCTTGGTGAAAGTGAAATTGGGGGTCCTATTGGAATCAATCTCAGTTATGATCAACTTTAAAACCCAACAGTGTTCAATATTCAGGAACCTGTGCTTAGTCTGCTGCATAAGCCGAATTCGCTGTTCTAAAATTCTCCACCTTTAATCACCTCAAGTTATTTCATCATACCATGAAGGACTTTAATAAAAGTTAAATAATTAACACTAGTTTGTTAAATGCTGGTGATGAGTACGTGAATATGCATTAGAGTATATAAATCTGAACAATCTAACAGGTGAAGTTTACATGAAGAATTAATTAAAGAATAATTTATAAATGTTTACCTTTTATAACCAGGATACATTTCCTTTGGTCAAATTATATATGTGTATATATATATATATATATATATATATATATATATATATATATACACACATACACACATACATACATATATATTTAACAGTGGTTAAAATTTAATTATTTTAAGTCTAAAGGGTTTACAATATGAGAAAATAGGTTTCTATTTACCAGGAGAAACTGTTATGGTTAATCATTAGAGATATTCAATTATTTAATTTAGTTAAAGCTACTGATAAGTCTGTCTGCCATTAGTGACCACTGCACCTGTAATAGAAACACACATCACCAAACCGTGTGCTCTGTGAAAAGGGAAACACTACAAGGAAAAAACAGAATCCTCTAGCAAAAAGGGCAACGTCAGGTTGAAAACCAGGCCAGATCGTTAATGTCCCACAATTCTCATCCAAATCAAAATTCACTGGTTCAAATGAAACTAAATAAAAGTTGAAAACAGAATTAAATAATGTTCAAAAGACTGATGACTAGCTGAGGACTAGCTTTGCACTAGTTACTAGGTCACTTATTAATCATTAGGTGAATCATAAGATGTGGGTCACTGGAATCAATGCATTCTAGAAAAGAACACAAAAAGAAAAAAATCAATTAAGGCATATAAACAGTAGCCTAATTTTAATAATGTTATTTAATGTATCTATTAGGAGTTTTTTTTATTATCTGTTTACAACATTATTTTCACATGTGGGGAGGATCGGGGTAAATAGAGAGAACCTAAGAAATCCTGTAAAATTATTATAAATTATATATATATATATATATATATATATATATATATATATATATATTTTTTTTTTTAAGGTACAGATCAACATTATTCTTTGCCAGCTATATATTCCTTGTAAATACTATGAGATAGTATGAAATATTAAAGTTCATTAACTTGAATATCTAAGCAACTTCATTAACTTGAACACATCTTCATGAAACTAAGTCTTTGAGCACTTTTTAGTGATACCCACGTGGTCCTTCAGGAGTCCAGGGAGAAAGATGTCCATTATTCAATGTCTTAAGTTGTTTCTGTAGTTTAGGTTTCATAAATCCTCACAGAGTTGAAGTAGGCATCACCATCTCATTACCACTGATCAAAGCTTCCCACAACAAAGCCCTTTCATCCAATTTTAAAATACAATAAAAGGATCAAAATAATTTTACAATACTAGAGCTGGAAGACACTTTGATGAACACAGTTACAAAACCTTATTCTACAGAGAAGAAAACCAAGCCACAGAGAAATTCAATGAAGATGATGATGGAAAAGAAAATGACAAGGACAAAAAAAAAAATCATAGGCCCAAGAATAGACTGTAACCATACTCCAAACCACGACAATTCCTGTTCTGCCACAATATACTTCTTTTTTCCAGCCCTTCTCTATGCAAAGAAGAAATAAATTACAAATTTTTCAACTTGTGTTATGACCTGAAAATGTTTTTACACTTCTCTTGAACAACATGCACTTTCATTTCATAAGCCCTACAATTTTGTGTGATAGCATACAACCAATTCTTGTTATTGAGAAACCTTTGCTTATTACATTTTGTTAAAGACCAAAGATGAGGGCCTCTCTCAATAGTATATCTTGTGGGGAAAAGACAGGATGAACCAGAAGAGCGCAGAACCCATGATCAAGCTTAAAGATAGGGAATGGTGTTAACTCTAGTCTTCTGTTATCATTTTAGCAGAAGTCTTTCTAGGGACAGGGTAGGGGAATATGCAACACCAACAGGTAAACAAACTGGGGCCAATTCAGTTGATTCCAAAAAATGCACCAAAGATGTATAGCTGGCTTCATTCCAGACAGTGCCCCACCTCTATAAGCTTATCACCATCATTCGAGGAAAGATGCCCACTTCTCTCTGCCCTGGCCTCTGTTATCACAAACCAATTACCACTGAAAGGTGAATCTCTCCCATGGCAGACAGGCTAAGCAAACTTTGAACCACAAGGATTGGTCAAGAAAGCCTCCTAACACTGATGGTTTTCAATATGGTTTTATGAATATCTTGTGCAATTTTAGAGAGAAACAACTTTTTTGCATATTAATAGATAAGGAAGAGAAATCCACATTAATCCCACAACCCATTGTTCTTTGAATAATATTTTTATTTAAAATTTAAATTTATAATAAGCATAGTTTTTTTTTTTTACATTTCGGTCAGAAGTAAACTGGGCAGAAAACTAAAAAGTAGTGATACAGAGGGTTATTGTGGACATTAACTGGGTAATATTCTTTAAACTTGATATGTAATATTAATAGTCAATAATATAAGCATTCACCATTGCTTTTGTTATTCTGACCCTTGAAATGAACCTTATGAAAACCACAATAACAAAATATTCTTTATATCTGGGAAAGATTAAATATATTGTGCCAGTGCATTTCTCTACTGAAACCAGTCATATTTTTGGAAGTACAGACAGCTGTATTTGATGTATCAAACTGCAAATGCCATGGTAACCACTGTTCCTAGGCAATTGTAGAATGATGTGTGTGGTCCACTTTCCATATGATAAGAGGAGAGTGGAGGGGAAAATAAAATGTTACCCGATGATCTGGATTAAAAAACAGTATATTTCTTAAAGACTACAAATACAAACTTTATATACAGAAGAGTACAACCTTAATTACTCTGTTGAAAAGTAGGATTAAAATCAATTAAGTAAAATGAAAACAAATATATACCTACTCATACAAGCAGATACATCATCTGCTTGTAAGCCATTGATATAAAAGTGAGTAAAAGATGTAGACAGCACATATTTTGAAAAAATTAAGTTACTTATTAAAAATGAATACTCTAGGTATTAAATTTCACTTGCATAATACTAGATGTCAAAAGTCTCAATTGCTCAATCTTTGAGTGTTTGTAGCAGAATGCCAAAGGAGACAAAATGAAATATCCACTAGAGATTATTCCGACTGTGTTTTCAGTCACAACTCAATATCCCAAGAAAATGGCATATCATGTTAGTGGTCAGTGGAAAAGCTGGTGGGTGTTGTGTACACATAGCTCTAAGCCGCAAAGACACACCAAATATGTCAAATGAAAAATTCTCCCAAAGGTTCTATGAATTCTGAGTCAAGATTATCCACAAATTCAACTTTTTTACCTCTTCTTCTAATGTAATAAATCTAGTTTCTGCACATACAGTGCAGAAACTAGATTTCTGAACTTAGTTTTAGTTCCAGAATTATAAGTCACTTTCAATTTAAGTCAAGTCACTGCATTTCTGACTTCCTGTTTCACACATGTTGGTCTTACTATATACAACTGTATATATTTTCTATACTAATGCATGGGATATGGTTTGCATAAATAAGAGAATGAGTCAAATATTTTATATTTTGTCACAGAATTGACATTTTGAATCATTAGAAGCACAAAATGCCCCAAAAGTTCCATTAAAAACTGCCAGAAAAATTCTAATTGGAAAGTTTTTCTTTTCAAATGAACATTTTTGTAGATAGGAATATCTCCACCTTTATAGGGAAAATGACATGAAGCCTGAAATAATGGGAAAAAAGTACAGAAAAATTTAAGGACATGAAATTGACAGTGAAATATATATTCTATAAAATACAGTCTTAAATGGGGAAATTTTTAGGTACAGACCTATTCCAAAAAAAATTTAGACTATTTTACTAATTTTAAACTTTTATGAATTCTTTTTGGAAACTGCACAATCAGTTTCCAAAATCAGCTCAGAAAATCAACAGCCTGTAATGTGAATAATTTCAGTATAATTTCTAAAAACACAATCCAAATATCTTAATTTGTCGATATTGAGAAATGTCTTAGAGGAATTAGGCAAATTATTAAATACAGGCAGCCAAAAAAATATATAAGAGATATGTTTGACAATTTTTTTCAAGATACAGTTGAACTAACTTATTGGTAAGCCTTGATTGTGGGAAACATAGTATTAGTGACTTTAAAAGAACACTAAAATGAACTCAAAGCTCAAAATGGATAAAACTGCTAATTATAAATCACTGTCAGACATTACTGGTATTTATCTCTCTTACTTATTTTCTGTCACTTTACTCATACAAAGTAAGCATTTGTATTTCTAATATCACATAAATATTTCCAATATTTGCTTTCTGCTTTAGTATAGTTTGGAAGAAAAAAAATGGAAAAGATTGCAACACTGTACTTCTGTTAAACAGTGCACCCTTGTAGCTTATTTTGCATCACAGACAATGAAAATCATAGGACATAAGTGTATCTAAAATTCTCTGCATACTTAAGAACAGATTTGTACAAATATTTTTTCTTCCAGTTACATTTTCCCCAACATGCCTGTACTTTCAATCACATAAAATAGTGACTTGTTAAAATTCAAAGTTCAGCCAGGAGTGGTGGCATCTGTAATCCTAGTAACTCAGGGGGCTGAGGCAGGAGAATTGCAAGTTCAAGACCAGCCTCAGCAAGTAATCAGTAAACTAAGTAATTGATATGCTTTGCTGAATTTTCTGAATGTTTGTATATAAGTAATGTCAATCCAATGGTTAATTATATTTATATGCACAGTGTAATATATAATATAATGTTTTAGGTGTTCATCCTTGATTTTAAAATATAAGGTTGTCAAAATTCTGGATTTTCTATAAAAGCCTAAGAAAACATTTCTAAAAGCCACGTGGTCCAGTTACCATAAAACTAAATATAAGCAACCTATGTTACCCAAGTGTTTCAGAAAATTCAACAAATACAAAACTGAAATAAATACTAAAATTTTGTGATATGACAAATTCTCATTGTATATAATATACTTGGATATGTGGAAGCTCTACTTATTAATGTTTGTCAATTCTCTGTACTATACCACCAATTCTCTTGAATACCTACAGTGTTATAGGATTTTGCTGGAGAATACAATTCCTGCCCTATAGCTGGAAGAGGACAAAAGGAAAATTTAACAGAGCTTTACGCTTTAAACAATAACAATTTAACCCTAATATTTATCTTTAGATGACAGGGTAAGTAAATCCTGTTATATCCATCAATGTAATATTATTCAATCTTTAAACAAGGGAAGCCCTCTATGTTCTAATAAGGATATCCAAAATGAATCATTAAGTACCAAAAGTGAGGAATAACATGGTATAGGTAGCACATGACCAAGGGAAAAGAACAATAGGTAGTATGAGTATTGACTTGAATTTGCATACATTCATTAGCTCTTGAAAGGGACTTGAACTGTCAATATTGGTTGCCTTGGGCAGAAGAATTTAGTTGAGGACAAAGCAGAAAATGATGATTCTCACTGTATTCCCCTTTTTATCTTTAGCATTATGTAATATATGAACATGCTACCTAAACATATATATAAAAAATAAAAAGGCACAGGGAGACATGTTAAGAGAAAGTAAAAAGTATTCTATGATAAAATCTGAAAAAAAAAATTCTTCATTAAGTTAAAAAAAAAAAACCAGGATCCACTGAATGGGATAGTAGGAATGAATGTAAGGAAAAGACACTGAGATGCCTAGGCAACCAAGAATTCATGTGTGTGCATACATGCACTTTTGTACCTGCAATCGGGCCATTCAATTATGAAAGGAAAGGAAGCAGGATTTCACATGAGAGACAGTAAGTCAAATCTTGTGGTCAGAGTTAAAAGCATCCTGAAAATGATGAGGATTAAAAGTTTAAAAGTTATGATCAGTCTGTAAAGAAACTTGAGACCCAGAAAATCAATCACAGCAAACTGAGGTTTCTGAACTGGGAAATGATAATTAACAAATAGAAATGTGGCAGCTTGCTCCATTTAGAGCATCCTGAGGATAAGTTCAATACTATTTCTCACCTTACTCTGCCTGTATTTTCCTAGGAATGACTTCAGCAAAGGAAATGGAGGACATTATGAAGGGTGACTATGTGAAGAATTGGTTTCTAAGTAGATGTGAAAGAATAAGGAAAAAACTAAAAAATGATCTTTAGCTTTTCAGTCTAGGAGGGAAAAAATGATTTTGGTTTTAAATATGTTGATTTATTCGTGTAATGAGTCACTAAGTAACAGTGAGGTCAAGGTACAACCAGAAGAATACCAGGATTGGAGTTACAATTGGAGTTACTGATATATTGGTTTCCTATAACTGCTATAACAAATTACCATGACTGAGTAGCTTAGATCAACCCAAAGTTCTTCTTTCATGGTTTCTAAGGCCAGAAATCTGAAATCAAGGAAATCAAGGAGTTGGAAAGGCCATGATCCCATGGCTTCTGCTGGCTGCTGGTGCTCCTTAGCTGCATGCAGCAGCATGACATCACCTTTGCTTTGTCTTCACCTTATGTGCCCTCTCTGTGGACTCATCATTGGCATACTCACCTGTGGATTTGGGTCTAACTTAAAATTAAGATGCTCTCATCTCTACACCCATAAGTACATCCACAAAACACTAGTTTTAAATATGACTTCATTTATTTAAGACCTGGACCTAGGGGGACACTATTAAAATCACATAGTGAAAATTATCAGCCCATGGATTTAACAAAAGAACAGATGTGCTGCCTCTTAAAGAGTAGAGTGAACATAGTGAATCATGAATTCAGGTATCTCCAATTCAGACAATGGGTAAAAGAGTGACAACAAGGAAAATAAAAACAGGATGTGGTTAAAGTATAAGAAGTTGGTTCCTAGCAGGGTACCATGGTATACACCTGTAATCCCAGGGACTCAGGCAGGAAGACTGCAAGTCCAAAGCCAGCCTCAACAACTTAGCGAGACTCTGTCTCAAAATTAAAAATAAAAGACCTTTTGATGTTGCTCAGTGATAAAGCATCACTGGTTCAATCCCCATCTAAAAAAAAACAACAACAACAAAAACTGACTCCTCCTGGATCTGTGCAAGGTACGGAGGTACACAGTGAGATGCAGCAGAAGATAAAAAATTAGGACCAAAGGGTGACTATTCACATCAAATATGGCCAGGAATGTAAGGAAAAGGCACTAAGATGCCTAGGCAAACCAAGAATTCACGTGTGTGCATACATGCACTTTTGTAATGAATAAATAAAAAATGGTTCTTCAGCTTCTCTAGGGAAAAACAAATAAAATTCTGGGTTCTGCTGAACAATACACCAAAGAACTATCCAGATGTCCAGATCAAAAGAAAAAATAATCAAAAATTGTATAAAGATGTGTAGTTTGCCAAAGGCAACATACTAAAAAAAGATTACTTAACAGAGGGCACCAAGTGGTCATAGAGCAGAGGGCGAGAATCAAAAGAAATAGCTTTCAGTAAAGTCACTGGTAGCACAGTCCAGAATTTTAAGAGACAACCTAGACCTCCTGGGGATCCAAGTACAAAGGAACTTCACTGGAATGGATTAAATGAGGAAATCCAGAAGAAAGATTTATAAGCAGGGGCTATGATGATTTCTATATACAGAAAAAGATGCTTTGGTAACTACTTGAGAGTATAATAACTTACACACTTAGGATGTAATTTTAGGGTAAATACAAGTATAAAAAAACCCTGAAAATGCTTTTGCTATGAAGAAATGCAAAGAAGCTACAAGCACAAAATGAAGTCTCTGACCCTAACTTGGTTCTAGATTTCCTTGCTGGTTCAATCTGATCCTTGCACACACCCAGGCAAGCTATTGTATTCAGGAACTGAATCTCTGGACAGGGTCCTCCACCTGACCGATGGACTCCCACACTCATTTCAAGACTGAACTCAATGATCACCTTTTTTGCAAAGCTTCACTCAACTACCAAGCAGTAACTCTGGAAAAGTTTGTCAGAAAAATGACTCCATCACAGAAAAAAATTCTTGATTTATGAGATTTTACACCACAAACATTAAATTAGACATCTTAATAGAAATAAGAGAGTTGATTTTCTAAGTAACAACTTCATTAAGCATTTCTTTAAAGATGTGTTTCTATTCAAATTGCTATGTTCTAAAGACACACATGATAGTTTACAAAAAAAACTATAATCAAGTTGCTGGGTTTTTTTTTTTAAATTAAGAAAGTACCCAAATGCATATTAGGTGATGGGAAGAGTTCATTTCTTGAGGCTAGAATTTACTAAATTTCTGAGGAGGAAATAAAATCCTTCAACCATATATGAGAAGACCACCTGTTGTATTGAATACTTCAAAATAAAAATTGCTCTCAAAGTCATTAAAATCATTGTGTGATTACAAGCAACATAATACATCATCTTATGTTCAATCACATTTACTTGAAAAATCATCTACCTTCCACATGAATAAAGCAAGAATGTTCAGATTGCTTAGTCATAAAAGCTGTTTGCTAATAGATTCCCAAATTTAGGATTAAAGGGAACCAATAATAATTGGGGGAGTAAAAATAAGACAATAAAGAAAAAGAATAAAAATAAAATTTAAAGGAAAAGGTACACATAGAACAATGCTTTGAACATAAGAACACATAAAGGTAATCACAATATGTTCTATTAAAAGGCTCATTTTAGAAAATAGAGAATTGATTTTAGGTACACACCAGTATTTCCTCTGCAGAATCTCAAAATTAGGTAAAGAAGACATACAAATTAGAAGCCCATGAATTAGCACAAAGACTGTTGTTTAAAAACATTTTCATTTGAAAATTAGCATTTTCATCTGTAATATATGCATTAAGTAAGACTTAATGTTTATAGACCAGCTATTTGCTTGAAAAAAAAGCTCCTTAAAATAGCAACTTATTCTTCATTGCATCAAACTACATATAATCTTTTCCCAGTACCAATTTTAGTTAAGTACTTATTCATGTTATTACATATTAATAACTGTTACTAACTTTCTTGGGGGTCTAAGTTATGTAACCTTGTCTCATCCTGTAAAACAAAACAAATCTACCCACCTTATCAGTCTCCTCCACACTTGTGGATTTCAGCACACAAGAAGCTGGCCTCTCCTGTATGTTTGTAAGATCCTGAGGGGCACTCTGAGATGCTGCCATTGGAGGCAATGGAGCACACCTCCTCTTGGGTGCATCCGATGGCAGGATGTTTGAAACATGTGGTTTGGAAATAGCATTGGACCTCAAAAAAGTTGGGTGGTGCTTATTTATTAGAGGGGTTGCAGGAGCACTTGCAGTCTTATAAGAAAAAGACAGTGTCTATATGCAATTTCAAAATAAAAACCACTTATTTTATACAAGAATAGAAAGGATCAATTAAACTAAAAGGTGGTTCTTTGAAAAGATAAACAAAATTGACAAATACTTAGCTACTAAAAAACCAAAAAAAAAAAAACAAACAAATAAAGAGATGAAAAAAGGATAATATGACACATATCACTGAAATTCATAGGATCATTAGCAATATTGAGTAAAACTATATACCAATACACTGGAAATTCTAGAAAAAATTAACAAATTTCTGGGCCCAGATGACCCACCATAATCGAACCAATAGGACATAAAAAAATCTAAATAGATCAATAATAAGCAATGAGATTGAAGCAGTAATAAATAGTTTCCCAACAAAAAAGTATAAGAACCAGATAGATTCATTGATGAATTTTTACCAGATTTTTAAAGAACGACCACCAATGCTCCTCAAACTATTCCATGAATTAAAATGGAAAGAAACCCTTTCAAACTCATTCTGCAATATATCACCCAGTTACCAAAACTTGATGAGGATACAACAACAACAACAAAAAACTATAGACCAATGTCCCTGATGAACATAGATAATATATGTCCTCAATAAAATACTTTCAAATGGAATTCAACAGCACATTAAAAAGAGCATATATCATGATCAAGTTGGTTTCATTCCTAGGATGCAATGATGGCTCAATATATATGAATCAATAAATGTAATACAGCATACAGCACATAAATAGAATCAAGAATAAACATCACATGATCATCTCAATAGATGCAGAAAAAGTCCTTGGTAAAATTCAACAGTCCTTCATGATTAAGTTCTGAATAATTAGATATAGAAAGAAGATACCTTATTATGATAAAAGCTATATATGATAAAACTATATCCATCATCATTCTGAATGGGGAAAAACTGAAAGCATTTCCTCTAAAATCAGGAAATAGAGTATCTATTCTCAACCTTTTCATTCAGTACATTGCTTGAAATTTTAGCCAGAGCAATTAGGTAAGAAAAATATTTAAAGTGACATAAATATGAGAGGAGGAAGTTGAATTATCCCTATTTGCAGATAATACAATTATATTCTGAGAAAATCCTGAAGATTCCACCAAAGGACTCAAAACTGATAAATAAATTCAGCAAAGTAGTAGGGATACAATATCAATATACAAAAATCAATAGCTTTTCTATATATCAGTAATGAATGGACTGAGAAAGAAATCAGTGTTTCTTGAACAAGGAGTCGAAAGATTACTACAGTGAAAATTGGAAAGTAGTGAAGAAAGAGATTAGAGAGTAGAAGATGTAAAGATCCTCCATGTTCATGGATTGGAAGAATTAATATTGTTAAGACAGCCATAGTACTGAAAGTGATCTATGGATTCAATGCAATCACAATCAAAATACCAATGACATCTTTCACAGTTCTTCACAGAAATAGAAAACAAATCCTAAAATTCATCTGGAATGAACAAAGACCACAAATAATCAAAATCATTCTGAGCAAAAGGACTAAGGATGTAGGCATTGTAATCCTTTATTTTAAAATATACTATAGAGACCCTCATCAGTATACAAAATATGAAATGTGAATTTGGTGTCAACATACCTTATATACAATCAAAAATATGATAAATTATGGTATAAAGGTGTATTAAGAATTGTAATGCTAAAATTAAATATACAAATGACTAAACAAGCAAATAAATAAAGTATACTACAGAGCTATTTAATTAAAAAAAACCTGGTATAGACATAAAAACAGATATCCATGGATACAAAAAAAAAGAATATAAAGGGGCTGGAGTTATGGCTTAGCAGCAAAGTACTTGCCTAGCACAAATGTGAGGCCCTGGGTTTGATCCTCACTACCATATTAAAATAAAGGTATTATGTAAAACTACAACTAAAAAAATAAATATTAAAAAAAGAATATAAACATAAATAAGATATATCTCCCTATTTACAGATAATACAATTTTCATTACAATCTCTCTCTCTCTCTCTCTCTCTCTCTCTCTCTCTCTCTATATATATATATATATATATATAAATGAATTGAGGACCCAGAAATAAACCCATGTATCTTCAGACAGCTGATCTCAATAAAGTTCCAAAAGTCATATACTGGAGAAAAGCCTTTTCAACAAATGGTACTAAGACAACTGGATATCCACATGCAGATGACTGAAACTAGATTTCAATCACCCTGAAGAAAAATCAACTCAAAATGGATCAAAATCTTAATTTAAGACTTTGAAACTACTGGAAGAAAACATATAGGAAACACTTCAAAATACTGGAACATGCAATGATTTCCTGAATAGTACTTTGATATCTCAGGAAACAAAAGCAACAATTGACAAATAGGATTACAATAAATCAAAACTCTGCTGCACAGCAAAGGAAACCACCAAGAGAATGAAGAGAAAATCTATAGAATGGGGAAAAATCTTTGCCAGCTATTCATCTGACAGAGAATTAATCTTCAGAAAGAACAAATATTCCAATCAGTAACTGGACCAATGATCTGAACAGACATTTCTCAAAAGAATACAAATACAAGACAACAAATATATGTAAAAATAATATCTTTAGCCTTAATAAATCACAAAAAACTACATGGAGATTCCTGTCACCCTATTCAGAATGGCTCTTGTCATATAAATAAACAAACCAAAGCAAAAGCAAAAAATAAAATAACAAATGGTAGTTGAAATGTGGAAAAAATATGAATCTGTATAAACTGTTGATGAAAATGTAAATTAGTATACCTGGTATGGAAAACCATTTATAGATTCTTCAAAAAACTAAAAATAGATTTACCATAAAATCCAACTAGAGTTGGGCATAGTGGTGCATACCTGTAATCCCAGCATTTTGGGAGGCTGAAGTAGGAGCATCAAAAGTTCAAGGCCAGCCTCAGCAACTAAGCAAGGCCCTAGCAACTGAGTGAGACCCTGTCTCAAAGTAAAAATAAATAGACAGGGGATGTCAATGGCTAAGTACCCCTGGCTTCAATCCCTAGTTCCCCCTTCCACACCACCACCACCAAAAAAAAAAAAAAATCCAAATAGAACATTCCTTAGTGTTTTTTCAAAGGGTAAAAAGTGGGAAGGAGATGAATTGAAGTAGAAAAGAAATTATTGGGAAGGGGGAAGGATACTGGGGGGTGGGGCAAAGAGCAAGAGAAAGTAGAATGGAGGGTAGACATGATCAAAATATGATACATGTATATATGGAAATGTCAGAGTAAAACCCATTACTTTGTATAATATATATTGATAATAATAATAGTAATAAAAATGCACAAGATAATCTTCAAACAATTAAGAAAACTGTGAAAATATATTGGAGTTTATGTTAGAAGGACTCAGGATGGTCTCTAATGCAAAAATCTGAACAAATTTGGTGTCATGATTCCATAATAGAAACAATCACATACATTTCATTCTGTGCTTTCATAATGATACTAAGAAAAGAACTCTTCATCATGTTCATGCTAGAGAACAAGTCCATTATTTAAAAAAACATCCAGTAAAGAGAAAGAAATTATCCCATTTTCATATGACCTTTTCTGACTGAATTCGATCTAGGGAGTCAAATTGCTGATATGAGTGAATTTGTTTTATAGAAATATCTCAACAAACAGTTAAAAGTAATGTTTACATACACTCTTGTCCTTTATCAATTACTGTTTAAGATGCAGACGATAATTGTTGATGGCTAACATTAGAAAAGACGATAACATGTTACTGTCAGTTAATGGTAACACAAAAATAATACCTATGAAGTTTTCTTTCTTTTTTCTCTATTTTTTGGAAGCAGAGTCTCCCTATGTTGCACAGGGTGACTCCTGGGCTCATCCAATCCTCATACCTCAGCTTCCAGCGTAGCTGAAACTACAGGCGAGTTCCACCATGCCTGGCTACTATATTCTTGCCAGAGATGTGTCACTAAAACCTGATTAAGGATCTAGATTTAATAGTCAAATTTCAGGAAATAGAAAGGACAAAGAAACATGTGACAGGATACATCACCAAAATTTTGAGTAAGACAAACTATAAAACAAATGACCTGGTTTTGTCAACAAACCAATTGCAAATAAAAAAAAATTACGACAGGAATAAATTTCAAAAGCATTCTTTTACAAAAAACAAGGGTTTTATAGCAAATCACAATGTAATTTCAATGACATTGAAAACAGAGCACTGTGTGTCAAAATTTGATATACTAAAGCAGAGCATAGTAAATATCACTCTTAAATGTTTATTTAAAATAAACGTTCAATAAATGAAATAAATCATGATAATGTAGGGACTTCTCTAGGAAGGCAAAGATAGTACCAATAAATATTAATGCAATATGTCTTCATAACATTAAAGAAAAACTATATTCCACAAATTAAAACTTATATCTGATAATCCAAATATTAATTAAGTAGCATGCATTCTGCATGAAAAGCCTAACAATAGTAACAATTAATAATGATGAACAGGTGGATAGGACTTTATGTTTAAAGAATTTTTCATAGGTTCATTTTACTTCTTGGAACATCTTTTTGAAGGAGTTATCAATAGTTATAATTCTAAGCCCTTCTTATTTGAGTAATGCCAGCATTTACTCTATAGATATAAAGAAATATAAGCAATGTTATCACTCGAATTCACATCCAAGGAGCCAGGTGATCAGAGATTTGAATAAATTGCACAAAGATACACAGGTTATACATGGTAAAACTAAAACCAATATCTATTTAAAGACTTTCTGTAATACTTGTGGTTTTTCTTTTTTATGCCGCTATTTCATTTTAAGATAGAATCCCCTAATAAATAAATATATATACACACACACAATTAAGTTTAGTTAGAAGAACAGGTGGAAAATTCATATGGCAGCACAATAAATAATATAACTAGAGTGCCAAGCATGGTGGCACATGCCTGCAATCCTAGCTATGGAGGAGGCTGAGGCAGCAGGATCACAAGTTCAAGGTCAACTTGGGCAATGTAGGGAGACCATGCCTCAAAATAAAGCAATTCTTACAAGGGCTGGGGATATAGCTCAGTGAAGAGCACCCTTAAGTTCAATCCCTAATACTGGGAGAATATGTATTTATTTACCTGGAGAGTATTTCAAATAATGATTTTTCCAGACATCTTGTCATCTCTGCACTAGTTAACCCATCTTCCCTAAAGTTCTAAGTAGGTATCACTACAAGTCAAAGTGAAACACTAAGACAAGTGAAAATTTGAGCCTATTTTAAAAAACAACTCCATACTATAGTTCCCAATGATACCAAACAACATAAGAGCTGAGGACACTTACAGCACTTTGGATTGACGTGTAGACACTGTAAAAAAAAAGCTTTCTTAATCTTATTCAGAGCATTCAGTCATCTGTAAAATCACAGACTTCCACTGCTGGAAGGGATAGTAGCAATCTATACATTCAACACCTTTAAAATGAGGTACAAAGGATTATGAAGTTTGCTTAGGGTTAAATACATACAGAGTGGCAAAGTTAGGAGCAGAAGCCAAGTGCAAGTAACAGTGCTGTTTCTGGAAGGAACACAGAAACCATTTTTTTCCAATTTTTGTGCGTAAAGGCAGATGGGGGGAGGGGGCACTTACCTCCAGCGCTTCAAAAGGGACAAAGCTGGTCCTGGCAAACCCATCGATGATGTCCTCTTTGGCCAAGGTGAACTCGCTCCGCTTACTCGGCGGTGGTCTGGGCAGGAGCGAGCGGAGGACCGGGGCTTCCCATTGTTTTCCAACGACTAAGGGAGCCAGGGCGCCCGAGTCCGGCTGGCCCCGCCGCCAGCCGCGCCGGCCCCCAGACCGACCCCGGAGCGCATCTCCAGGTCTCGCTGCAACTGCAGCTTTTTGCAGAGTCCAACCTGTCCATCCATGGCTCTGCCACGCCAGGGTCCCTGCGCTCGCCGCCCGCCGCGCCACAGGCTCCTGGCGCAGTTGGTTGCACAAAAAAATTGACACGGAGCCCTCCCTCCCGCGGCATGGCGTCCCTCCGCCCCGCGCAGACGCTCGCAGTCCGCACCCGCCGGCGAGCCCTCAAAGGTCGCAGCAAAGTGGGGGCGTGGAACTTCGCCAGCCCCGGCGAGGGAGAACACCCTCGCTGCTGCTCACGCAGAAAACTCACCTCAGGGCTGCAAGAAGTCCAAGCGGAGCAGCCAGCAGAGGCCGGGCCAGGCAGCGGGTAACAGGATCACGTGGGCGGCTGGCCCCCGGCCCCCGCCCCGCAGCGCTCCGGAGCCCGGGGCGTGTGCGCTGGGGCTGCCGGGCCTGCGCACTGAGGGTAGCGGGGACCGCGCAGGCGTAGGGGGGGGGGACCGCGCGGGGTTGGGGGGCGAGGACCGCGCTGGGGCGGGGGGGGGGGGGGCCGAGGACCGCGCGGGGGGGCGGGGCGAAGACCGCGCGCGGGGGGGGGGGGGGGGGGAGGAGGACCGCGCGGGGGAGGGGGGGGGCGCCCCCCGGACCCTCCTCGCTCACTGTGTGTCTTCCTGGGACACTTGCTCCTCGACCCGCCTGAGGAGCCTCAAGGCGTTTCCCCCAGGCGACCCTTGGGGTCCGAGGAGGCTCTGGGCGGGGACGCCGCGGGGCGCTCAGGCCTGGGCATCACCAGGCGCCGCAGAGGGAGCTGGCATTGGGTGGCGCGAGGCCCCGCAGCGCTCCCGCAAACTTTTCCGCACGTGGCGCCACCGCGGGAGGCCGAGCCTCCCCGCGCAGGGAGGCCTCCAGTAAGGCCAGGGGCACAGGCGGCCGCGAACTTGATCCATGGGAGCCGCTGCCGCCGGGGGCTTTCACCGCCTCCCTGTGCCGGAAAGCAGCTGGTGCTTGTGGAGAGTTGTCCTGAGGAGCCTAGGGATGCAGGGCCACCGCCCTCCAATGGGTTGGGATCCCAGGGGCCATCACCAGCCCCTTGGCACCTCATTGTCCGTGGGAGCAGAACCCAACCGCCTGTCACCCTATCGCCCTGGACAGCCCACTCGGGGAGGAAGTGAAGTGACCAGGTCTCCAGGCTCTGTGTAGGACCCTTCTTAATTTAGAATTCCGGCTTATGTGTTCATTAGTTCTATGGGAAAGAGGTGGAAGGAAACAGCAGAGGACCGAGTTTTCTCGATACACCCCGGACTGACTGGCTGCTTTTCTTTTTCCTTTATCCCCCCACGCTGCCCCTCCCTTTCCCATTTCAGTTTTACTTACCATAACACACTTTGATTTGTAAACATATCACATGCCTGAGAGAGCTAATGCAAAGGGCATGCTACATTTCTTCAGAGAATTTATTTAAAATAGCTTCATAGATAAAGAAATTTGGAAATTTAATGATCATAAAGTTAACACACTTATATTTAAATTAAGAGCTAAGAACGTTTGTGTTTACTATAAACTGAACATTAATGGCACATAGAAAATGTAATATTCAATTAAAACCTAAGTTGTCCTGGTTGGACATATTTATTTCGAAGTCCAACACTGAATGGCTGTTCACTTTTCTCTATTGCCAATTTGTCTGCTTCAGTAGGTTCTGGATCTGGAATTTCAAATCTAAGAAGGAAACCAAAAGGAAAGGAATTTGTTGATACATAAATTAGAAAAAAAATATTTTAAATACAACAGAGAAAACTAATCAACTGAAGATTCCAGTTTCCTATCATTTTATAGAACATACAAATTCTGTAAAACCTTTTCTACAATACTGCATACATAGAACTACAAAAAAATTGCCTTCAGCTATATGATCCTTAATTAAGATAAGCAAGGGTTGCCATCCAATTATTTTTCTCTTCTTCAGACTTAGCAGCAAATATGATACTGTTGTCATTTGGGGTACTAGTGCAAAGGCATGTCTGCCCCACAGGTATCTTCCTTATCACAGATTTCTACTCTCCACATAAAAGAAAACTTTTCTTTTAATCTATAGCCTGCACTACTGTAACCTGGAAGCTGGTCTGGCCATGATTAAGTTTACTTCTGATCATTAAGCCATCAAAGAAAAAAAAATATGTCTTTCTCCTTAGCACCAGTTCTTGTCATTTGTCCTTCCATTATGAATTCATTGCAGCACTGTGCAATATCTTTGCTTATCCATCCATCTATTTTTCCCAATTTCTGTCATTTTTCTGTTGGTCCAGTTCTTTCTAATTAATTAATGATTATAAAAAGGGCAAACTGGATCCCTAATTTAAAAAAAGATAAGAATTTAAGTTTAATCAATAATTGTACAATCCCAATTCCTAATTGCCTCAAGGGCAAACTTTCAAATCAAGTTGCAAAAATATTGCATTGGGCTAATGGTGTTATTCAGTGGTACAGAACAAGTTATCAGTATAAATAAAACCATGGGTATAATCCACAGACTTTTAAAAGAAAAAAATAACAAAATACTAAATTTTATAAACAAAATTTATGTTCTTTTAACTTTGTCACTAATACATATATGCCCTGTTTCATTGCTGTGAAAAAGAACTACTACAGACTCTATATTTCAAAATTCCTATTACCCTAAGTAGTAAAATTACAAAGAAACTTAAACTCTTGTATTGATTATAAAAATAATTAAACACATTTTAGGTGTATTAGCTGTGAAAGAGCTAATAAAAAGTAAAACAGAAAATTGAAAGAAAAGCACGACCTTTAAAATTGCAACTTTCATTATAATTTATATTTTTTGAGAAAACCAAGCACCAAATACAATGAAGCATGAAGAAATATTCATTGTTTCATCAGTTTGGAATTAAGAAGATTGGTGTCTAGATGAATACAGTTTTTACATTATGTCCATTCATGACTCATGAGAGAAGTAACAGCTTGGTTCAAATCTTCTCTGTCTTCTGGCTCCTCACCACATGCTTCCAATTGCTGAGAATATCCAAAAAGATTAATTAAAACTGCATTGTTTAATTCTTGCCTCAATTTTTTGTTACTAGAGAAAGCATCATCAAGCATTTAAATCTTTAAATACAGTTTAAATACATTTAATAAAACAGTTATTTTACACTACTCTGTTGACTTTATTATCTCTTAAACCAAGCCTCTTTCTACAAATACAATATACATGTAAATTATTACTAGCAAAACAAACAGTAAAAAAACTGAATATCATTTAAATATCTTCTAGATTTACAAAAATAATTTAAAATATCTAAAACAAGAAAACTATGTTACTTTTATTTATTAGTAACTGTGACTGCATGAAACAGGATAAACTCCTACAAATGATTTCATATTCTTTTAAGGATAACATACTTGAGTTTCAGCAATTTCAAATAATTTACATATCTTTGTTTTACAACAAAATAAAGTAGAAAACCTTTACCACTTCAAATCTTCAGAAACTTTTCTGCATACAGAGTCCATAGAGAATTCTCCTAAAATTTTCATAAGAAAAAATAAAACCAGTATAGTCAGTATCAAGAAATCATAAAAATAAATATTCTATGTTATAATCCTGAGAAATCATAGTTAAAAATCAGTTTGTTAGTCTGCAAATCTATGGTTTTATTTCATTTTCCAAAACTTCTCTTGTATCTCCCTCTCAAAAAGAAAGAAAGTTTATTTTTTCTAAATAAATTACATTGGACTATGCTTCTATATTTCGGCTCTTTTGACAGAAAAATTCAAAGTGGAATAATGCTTTATATAAAATTATATAAAGTTATGTTTATGCAAAACAAATGTAACAAATTAATATCACTTCTTTCAGAAAAAAATAAAACTTAAATATATTTAATGATTTTAAGTGTCTAGAAAATGTGTGCAAAGTTTATATTTTCCCCATATTTCAATCAATATCTCAAAAGCATTCAGGGATATTTTTTTCTCAGTAAGGAAATGGTGAAATATTGTTTGAGAACTTGGTCCATTAACTTTAATTCATCTCCTAATAATTATTCTATGTATGAAACACAAAAGCACTTACCTGGAGAAGTTTTGCTATTAAGAGATTAGCAATAAAAATAATTTAAGTGACTACCCCATTCCTGTGATCAAACCCAGAGGCTTGATGCATGCCAACCAAGCAGTTTTATGAGAGTTAACAAGAGTTAAAAATAAGAATAATTTATTTTAAATTTAAAAATGCTTAGGGAGGACTGATGCCCTTCACAAAGGTTTTACTTACCTTTTCTTCTACTTTGAACTTTTTGTAATTTCCCTCTTATTGATCTTTCTCCTGTTTCCTAGAATACAGACATCATTGGAGATTGCTCTGTCATGGTTGGTCAGGAGTGAGCCCTCCAATATACCTGTATGAGAATCAATTAGAGTGTTTATTAAAGTGCATACTTTAATACTCTTTTACCTGAACTATTTACTTTTTTCCATTCATATCATTTTGTTCCGTTTGTTCTTTTGTCACACTGCTGGTCCATTCTTTTATCAACTTTGAAACCCTTCCTATTTTCTCTTACTTTTTGCATACAATTCTTAATTCACCTTTATACCACCATTTATCATATCTCTGTTTGTATATAAGGTATGTTAACACCAAATTCACATCTTCATACAAGTATTTTGTATTATAATGACCCTCTCCTTCCTGTTTTCTAAAGCTATAGTTAGTTGCAGATAGAGCAATTTTAGGGTGCTGGTTAGGAATATAGGCTGTGGATATATGCTATTCATTTTTAAATTTTTAAATGTTTTTTTTCTTTTACAAGATAAAAAAAAACTAGTTACCTAAGAATACTTCTGTGCTTCATTGTCATAGTAATTATATATATATATATATATATATATATATATATATATATATATATATATATATATTGCATAGTCCTGTTTTTATATAAAGTCCATTGTCTGAAGTTACTGTTAGGTGCACAGGTCCAGGTGCAGCAGACTGGTGAAACATTGTGGTTTTCTAGCAAGAGAGTTCCTCTGTTCCCAGTAGCTGTGTGTCTGAGATCAAGATTGAGGCTAGTAAGTCTCTAGGACAGAGTCTCCTCATGCAGTGTATAGCCACTGCGACTCTGGCACCTTTGCACAGAAACATTCCAAGGTAACAGGTATGCCACAGCCATGAGGTCATCAGAGACCCCAATCTCAGACAAAGCTTCCCATTCTCTGTCACTGCTCTCCACAGCAACCTTCACTTTAAGATTGTTTTTCTTAGGCTATTTACTTAATGTAAATTTTAACAGAAGGTAATTTAATATTATCTATTATATTTCAGAAATTCTAATAAATTGATTGACCAGCACCATTTTACCAGTTGGAATGAGTTGTCAGAAATGGTAATAGTGCTTTTAGATCCAACATGTGACCGACAGGTGTTGTGTAAGGTGTCTGTTCATCTTTGAATTTGATTGCTAGCAAAAAATGTAAAAGTTTGTGGTTTTTTTCCAAGTTTAAGTCACCATGAGTTAGTAGTTTAGGAAAATAAAACACTCTAAAAAGAAAGAGCCCAAAGTACCATCAGTCAAGGAAAGAGAAAAGGTGGCAAAGGCCTTTGGAGATTTGGGGACAGAAAGCCATGAAAAAGATTCTAAAACCAAAGGGAAAGATGACAAAGATGGAAAAAAGTCTCCAGTGTTGCCCAACTAGGGATGGCTTTTTCAGTTGACAATACGATTGAGTGGCCACGTCCTGCACATGGGACTAGGAAGAAAATCCAGTAATGCAGAAGTGACTAAAGAGCAATATATGCCTGGAAGAGAATTCAGTGTGTTTGGACTTATCCAAGAGGTCTATGCACATATTGCCAGCATCAATCAAACACTTGACTCAATTAACAGAACTTTACATATACAGTAACAAACTGCAGTCCCTCCCAGCAGCAGTAGGCTGTCTAGTAAATCTCATGATACTGTCTCTAAGTAAAAATTAACTTACCAGTCTGCCTGACTCTCTTGATAACATGAAGAAGCTGCAGTTGCTTGATTTACAGCATAATAGACTGAGAGAAATCCCTTCAGTGGTGTATAGGTTAGATTCTCTCACCACTCTCTATCTTCGCTTTAATAGTATAACTATTGTAGAAAAGGACATAAGAAACCTGTCAAGACTCAGAAAAGTTAGCATTTGAGGGAACAAAATCAGACCTGCTGAAATTGGGAAGAGGATTTGAATTATTTCTTTTGATTTTAGTATGTGTTACGATTAATAATTTTTGAGTACTTTTCCATATCAGAGAATTCCTAATATGGGTTGGGGTTATGGCTCAGTGATAGAATGCTTGCCTAGTATACATGAGGCCCTGGGTTCAATACTCAGTGCCATATATAAATAAAGTAATTAATTAAAGTTATGGTGTAAAAAAATCTTAAACAAAAATTCTCTATACTTTTTTATAAGTTGTATTTTCCCTGTGATTTACTTAATGCTACATTACTTGAGATTATTTTATAGGCTTAAAAATAAGATAGAAAATAGATGTAAGTAGACATTTATCACAAACTGAATCTGCTCTGATTTTCATTGGAGAAAATGAATTTGAAAATGTTTGACTAATTTTAAGTTGTCATTTGTTTTTAAAGCATCTAACTATTTATACTAGATATATTATGGCTCTACTTGCCTATTTTCTGACTTTCTTTTTTTTATCTGAAGATTTTAAATTCATATCACTTTCTACTTAGTGTATCACTAAAGGTTGTCATATTAGAGCTTTGTGAAACAGCAATGCCATAGGAAAATATAATTTTTATTTTGAAAGTTCTTACATTTTCATTCAAAAGTCTAATATTAATATAGTACAGTGTATATCCACAATAATACAGTGTATATCCGTATGTGTATCCACAAGAGAGTAATTGAGAAAAATAAATGTAAGTAACTAGCAGAAAAATCATTAAAGGAAAAGGAGCAGGAGGAGGAGAGGATGAGGGTAAGAATTTAATACAGAAGTGGAGCAAATCATACCCCATGCATTTGTAATCATGTCAAAAGGAATTCTAATGTATCACTAATATCTTTAATTTATTTTTCATTTTGAGTGAATTTTAGATTTATAGCAAAACTGTAAAACCAGTAGAAGTTTCTCATATATCCTGCACTGAACTTGCCCTAACATTAACAAAAATGGTAAAAATCAAGAAATTAATATTGTTACAATCATTTTAACTTAATGATTTGTTTTATTGCACTTGTTTTTTATCTAATGTCCAATTTATGTTTCAAAATTCCACATTACATTTAATAGTCATGTGTCTTTAGCCTCCTCCAATCTGTGAAAATTTGAAATGATAAAAGTCTTTTAGTTGAAGGACTAAAAGTCTTTCCTTTTTTAAAATATTTTTCAGTTGTAGATGGACACAATGTTTTTATTTTGTTTGTTTATATTTTTTATGTGGTGCCAGGGATCAAACCCAGTGCCTCATGCATACTAGTCAAGCATTCTACAACTGAGCCACAACGACAGCTTCTTTCCTTTTCTTTTATGACCATGCTATGTTAAAAAGTCCTGTTCAGATATTTTGGACTATGTCACTCATTTTTGGTTTCTGTGGTATTTTTTGTGACTACTTTGAGTATATTTGTTTTTGCTGAGAATAACATAATAGTGACTATGGTGCCCTTCTCAATGAATTATATCGGAGGATATATAATGTTGATAAGTCATATACTGGTGATTTCTTTTTTTGGGGGGGGTAACTGAGATTGAAATCAGGAGCACTTTACCACTGAGCTACATCCTCAGTCCTGTTTATTATTTGAGGCTGGGTCTTGCTTACTTGCTGAGATTCTCACTAATTTACTGAAGCTGGTCTCATACTTGTGATAATCCTGCTTCAAACTCTCAAGTTATAAGTGTGCACCACCATGCCTGGTTTATTGGTGATTCCTCTAATTCTCCACTTTAAAGTTAATAATTTTCTTTTTTAATTAATAATTGTCTTGGTTGATGTTCATTTTAGTCCATGCAAATATATTGATTTTCCTTAATATTTTGTCCATTATTTTTAGCACCCATTGTGGTCAATTTCTGCAACAATTATTACAGTATTGTAATGGTGATTTTTTAAAGAATTGCCTATTTCATTCATTAATGTGAATTCTGTAAGGAAGAACTCTCCTATAGCAGTTTACATATCAGTTTATACTCATTTTTTCATTCTGTGAAATATAATTCACTATTTATATACATTTTATCATTCAAGCTATTCTGACTTTTGTTACTGTAAACTCTTATGAGTCCATTCATGTGATTTTCGATGTATTATTATTTTTCAGTTGAGTTTTTTTTACTATTTGACTTACATTTATCTATTTCAATTTTAATGAGTTTTTATTTATTTTACTTATATATGACATTAGAATACAGTTATGTACTTTGCTATGTCATACAGAGATGTGATATAATTTCTCATTTTTCTGAGCGTACATGTTGCAGAGTTATATTGGTCATGTAATCATGTATATACCTACAGTAATAATGTCTGTTTCATTCTACTATCTTTCCGAGCCTCACATGCCCTCCCCTCCCCTCCAACCACTTCCCCCTATCTAATCTAAGGTAATACAATTCTTCCCTAGTGCCACTACCTTATTGTGAAATAACATCCACATATTAGAGAAAACATTCAGCCTTTTTTATGTAAGTTTGTCTTATTTTGCTTAGCATGATATTCTCCAACCCCAGTCATTACTACTAAATGCCATAATCTCACTCTTCTTTAAAGCTAAGTAATATTTCATTGAAACACACACACACACTCACATATATATATAACATTTTATTTATCCATTAATCTATTCAGGAACTATAGGAACTATAGTATGCTGATTTTAAGTTCTTTTTTTTTTTAAAGAGAGAGTGAGAGAGGAGAGAGAGAGAGAGAGAATTTTTTAATATTTATTTTTTAGTTCTCGGCGGACACAACATCTTTGTTGGTATGTGGTGCTGAGGATCGAACCCGGGCCACACACATGCCAGGCGAGCGCGCTACCGCTTGAGCCACATCCCCAGCCCTGATTTTAAGTTCTTTGGATATAAACTAAGGAGTGGGATGGCTGGGTCAAAAGCTGGTTCCATTCCCAGTTTTCCGAGGACTCTCCATACTGCTTTACATAGTGGTTGCACCAATTTTCAGTTTCACCAGCAATGTATGAGTGTGGCTTTTTCACCACATCCTCACAAACATTAATTGTTGCCTGTATTCTTGATGATTGCAATTCTGACAGGAGTGAGAGGAAATCTTAGAGTAGTTTTCATTTGTATTTCTCTAATTGCTAGAGATTTTGGAACACTTTTTCATGTATTTGTTGATCAATTGTATTTCTTTTTCTATAAAGTATCTGTTCAGTTCCTTAGCCCATTTATTCGTTGGTTTATTTGTTTTTATGGTTCTAAGTTTATTGAGTTCTTAATATATCTTAGAGATGAGGGCTTTATCAGAGGTGCATGTGGTAAAGATTTTCTCCCAGTCTGCAGGTGCTCTCCTCACTTTACTGGTTCCTTTGCTGAGAAGAAGCTTTTTAATTGGAACCCATCTCATTTATTTATTCTTGATTTTACTTCTTGCACTTTATGAGTCTTGTTAAGGAAGTCATATCCTAGGCTGAAGTGGTGAAGATTTGTGCTTTTTTTTTTCTATTAGTTTCAGGGTCTCTCTTCTAGTGCCTAAAACTTTGATCCTCTTTGATTTGATTTTTGTGCAGGGTGAGAGATGTAGGTTTAATTTCATTTGGCTACATGTGGATTTCCAGTTTTGCCAGCACCATCTGTTGAAAGAATAGGCTATCTTTTTTTCCAGTGAATGTTTTGTCTAGTATGAGAAAATCATATTAAATTATGTGGGTTTGTCTCTGTGTCCTCTATTTTATACCATTGATCTACATGTCTATTTTGGTGCCAACACCATGCCATTTTTGTTACTATAGCTCTGTAGTATAGTTTAAGGTCTGGTATTATGATGCCTCCTGTTTCAGTTTTCTCACTAAAGATTGCTTTTACTATTCTGGGGCTCCTATTTTACCAAAAAATATATTATAATTGCCTTTTATATTATAATGAAGACTGTCATAAGGATTTTAATAGAAATTGCATTATTTCTGTATGATGTTTTTTGTAGTATGGCCTTTTAAACTATTAATTCTGCCTATTGAGGAGCATCTTTCCATCTTCAGAGGTTTTCTTCAATATCTTTATTTAGGTTCTGTACTTTTTATTGTAGAGCTTTTTTACCTTTTTATTCGATTTTTTCCAGATATTTAATTTTTGAGGCTATTGTTAATGGAATCCTTTACATAATTTCTTTTTCAGTGGATTCATCGATGATATATAGGAATGCATTTGATTTTGGGGTGTTGATTTTGTATCCTGATACTTTGCTGAATTCATTTATTAGTTCTAGAAATTTTCTGGTGGAATTTTTTTGGGGGTATTATAAATGTCATAAGCAAATAGTGATAGTTTGAATTCTTCTTTTCCTTGTGTGTCCATTTAATTTCTGTTGCTTACTTGATTTCTCTGGCTACAATTTCAATGATTATGTTGAATAGAAGTGGTGAAAGAGGGCATCCCTGACTAGTTCCAGTTTTTAGAGGAATGCTTCCAATTTTTCTCCATTTACAGTGATGCTGGCATTGGGCTTAGTGTAGACAGCTTTTACAATGTTGAAGTATGATCCTACTATTTCTAGTTTTTCTATTGTTTTGAAAATGAAATGATTCTATATTTTTCAACATCTATAGAGAAAATTTTATGATTCTTGTCTTTAAGTCTATTGATGTGATGTATTAGATTTATTGATTTCCATGTGTTGAACCAAACTTTCATCCCTGGGATGAACACCACGTGGTCATGGTGCACTGTATTTTAGTGTGTTTTATGTATACAATTTGTCAGGAATTTATTGAGAATTTTTGTGTCTATGTTCATCAGGGGTATTGGTCTTAAGTTTTTTCCTTGATGTGTCTTTGTCTGCAATTGGTGTCAGAGTGATAACAGCCTCATAGAATGAGTTCAGAAGGGTTCCCTCCTTTTCTATTTCATAGAAAAATTTGAGGAATATTGGTATTATTTCTTCTTGCAATGTCTGGTGGAACTCAGCTGAGAATCTATCTGCTTTTGGGCTTGTCTTGGTTGATAGGCTTTTGATGGCATCTTCTATTTCCTTGCCTAAAATTGATCTATTTAAAAGGGCTGAGGTTGTGGCTCAGTGGTACAGTGCTCAACTGCACGTGTGAGGGACTGGGTTTGATGCTTAGCATCACATAAGTAAATAAATAAAATAAAGGCATTGTGTCCATCTACAAAAAAAAATCTTAAAACTTGATATATTTTAATTGTATATGTCCACCTGATTCAGTTATGTTTGTAGAAATCATGGTTTGTAGAAATTTGTTGATGCTTGAATCAAATGTATGAAATATGATATGTCAAGAGCTTTGTAATGTTTTGAACAACTAATCATAAAATATTAGAAAACAAAAAAAAAGATTTTCTCTTTTATTTGAAACTAAAATATATATAAATATATCAAACATTGAATTATATTACATTGAATGATTTCCAAATATTAAGCCATGTTGTGTATCTGGAATAAGTCTCACTTGATCAGGATGGAGAGCTCTATAATTTCCATTTTGCTATTGCCTCTTTAATAACAAGGTAATGCTACTCTCATGTGTTTGGAAATGCCTTGGGTATGCCGGGGAGCTCACCCTGACACCCAGGTTAGAGAGGCCGCCACCCTGGAGGGGGGAGTGCCCCTCTGCCCTGGGTGCACTGGGGAGCTCCCCCCAACACTCAGGTTAAAGGGGCCTTCCCCTTGGAGTCAGGACAGCCCTCTCCAGTGGGTGCAGAAGGGGAGTTCCCCCACACACACCCAGGTTAGTGGGGCATTCCCTCCGGAGGCGGGAATGCCCTCTACTTGGGTGCAGAGGTGGAGCTCCTACCCCCAGGACACCCAGGTCAGAGGGGCCTCCCTCCTGGAAGGGGGAGTGCCCTCTCCCCTAGGTGCGGGGTGGGTGGTAGGAGCTACCCCCACCTGGACACCCAGCTTGGAGGGGCCTCCTCCACAGGGGTGAGTGCCCTCTCCCCTGGGTGTGGAGATTGGAATCTTCCCCCCAACACCCAGGTTAGAGGGGCCTCCCCCATGGAGGGGGGAGTGCTCCCTCCCCTGGGTGCGGAGGGGGATCTTCACCCCCACACACCCAGGTTACACGGGCCTCGCCCCTTGAGTCTGGAGAGCCCTCTTCCCTAGGTGTGGAGGGGAGTTTCCCCACCCCAAACCGGGGTTAGAGGGACCTCCACTCCAGGAGGGAATGCCCTCTCTCCTGGGTGCTGAGGTGGAGCTCCCACCCCTCTCACACCCAGGTCGGAGGGGCCTCCTCCCTGAGGGTGGAGTGCCCTCTCCCCTAGGTGCGGACTGGGGACGGGAGCTCCCCCCTCACCCCGACACCCAGGTTGGTGAAGCCTCCGCTGCGGAGGGGGGAGTGCCCTCTGCCCTGGGTGAGGGGTGGATGGGGAGCTCAACCCCCCACTCTGACACCCAGCTTCCAGGGGCCTCCCCCAGGAGGGTTAAGGTTAGGGTTACAGTGGGGAGTGCCCCTCTGCCGTGGGTGCACAAGGGAGCTCCCCTGGACGCTCAGGTTAGAGGCACCTCCCCCCTGGAGGGGGGAGTTCCCCTGTGCCCTGGGTGTGCTGGGGAACTCCCCCCGACACCCAGGTTAGAGGGGCCTCTCCACTGGAGGTGGGTGTGCCCCTCACCCTGGGTATGCTGGAGAGCTCTTCCTGACACCCAGGTTAGAGAGGCCGCATCCCTGGAGGGGGCCGTGCTCTCTATGCTGGGTGCACTGGGTTGCTCCCCTGGACACCCAGGTTAGTGGGGCCTAGCCCCTGGTTGGGGGAGTGCCCTCTATCCTGGGTGCAGAGGGGGGATCTCCCCCCACACACACATACACCCAAGTTAGATGGGCCTTGTCCCTGGAGGGGGGAGTGCCCCCTCCCCTGGGTGTGGAGCAGGGGGAGCTCCCCTCCAACACCCAAGTTAGAGGGGCCTTCCCCTGGAGTCTAGAGTGCCCTCTCCCCTGGGTGCAGGGGTGAGCTCCCTCCACAAACCCAGTTAAGAAGGGCCTCCCCATGAAGGGGGTAGTGCCCTCTCCCATGGGTGCGGAGGGGACAGCTTCCCCCCCCCCTGACACCCAGGTTAGAGGGGCCTCCCCCCTGTAGGATGAGGAGGGTGCTCCCCCCACCCCGAAATCCAGGTCTGAGGGGCCTCACCCCGGGTGGTGGTAGTGCCCTCTCCCTTGGGTGCAGGGGTGGTGGAGCTCCCCCCCAACCCAACACCTAGGTCCGAAGGGCCTCCCTCTGGAGGGGGGGTGCCCTCTCTCCTGGGTGCAGGGGGGAGCTCCCCCCTTCACCCAGACACCCAGATCTAAGGGTGCTGCAGAGGAAATAGGGCCTGGAAGGCAGTCAACCAAGATGTGCCATCCTCTCAGGTACTGTGCTGTCCCTGGGCCTGAGGATGGCAGGCTGGGGGTGGCAACAGAAAGTGTCAGGGCAGCCATAGCAGCCACAGCACAAAAGAGGCTGCAGGGCGCTCGGAGCCTTCCTGGCCCATGTTCCTCAGCTCCCGCGGGAGGGATGGGAAGGTGCTGGGTTGCTGCTGGTTGGAGCCTGGGAGGCCCACCGGGCTTTCCCTTGTTCCTCCTGCAGGCAGAGCTTCAGGCTGAGGCTCCTTGCTGGGAAATGGCACCCTTCATGCTTGGTAGCAGGAGTCAGGGCACTCATGCTGGGCAGGTGGGACCGGCCCAGAGCTGAGAGGGAGGCCCCTCCTCAGCCTTCTTCTGAAGTCCTGAGGCAGACTCTGGGGCAGATCTCGAGCTCCTCCCCATGGTTGGCAGTGGCCCCTAAGGGGACCTCTACAGGTGAGGCTTTTGGCCCTATGTGGGCTGGGGAGTCCTTGGGTGTTAGGAATTCACTCTGCTGGACAGACACAGGTTCCAGAGGGCAGGAAACTTTTCTTCCCCCTGTATTTTCTAAAGATGTGTTTGTTGAAATATAATTGTCATGTAATAGACTTCACATATTTAGGAATGTGCAGTTTGGTAAATATGATATATGTATATACCCATGGTTTATTTTGCCACAATCATAGTGAACCCCTCTCTTATTATCCCAAGCATTTCTCTAGCCCTTTCCTAATGTCTTGCTAACTCCCCACTCCCCAGCCACCCACCCCAAGGCAACCACTGGCCTCTTCTCTGTTGCCATACATTATTTTGTATTTTCTAGTGCTTTACCTAAATGAAAGCCTACAGCATGCAGACATTGTGTGTAACTTCTGTAACTTGGCATGATAATTATGATATTTTTCCAAGTTGGCCAGCACCACACTCCACATGGTGGGGGTGGGAGCTGTGCTTATGGCTGATTTCGTGGAGGGGCCACAGTCTTCTGTCCCAAGGTAGTGAGAACCTGTGTGGTTCCCCTCCACCATCATTTGCACCTTTGGGTTCCCAGGTGGTTTTCAGAGCCCTGACAGCCTCATTCTTGGTGGCAGGTGTTTTAATAAGGTGCCCTGCATTGCAGTCCCCCCAGTGGAAAGCTACATCATGATTTTGCAGCTAGAAGAGCCCAGGATCAACCTGAGTGGAGTCCACTGCTTTGCCTGAACTGCTTCTAATTTTCAGAGCTCTTATGGGTTTTCCTGTTCCCTGAGCTTGTAATCATCAGCACAATCACATGAGAAGTGTAGCTCTTGGGGGATGAATCTGAAGACCCCAGGGTAAGAGCCCCTCTGCATAGGGAGGCCTCCTTACCTTCCCGGACACTCCTTATTGCCGCTGATGTACCCACCTTCTTTCCCTCTGAGGTTTTGGGAGAAATTGTTCCTGAGAGGGCTTCTTCCTTGCCTGGTGTCATCATGCTCTTTGGAAACCAATTCAGGGTCTTTCCACCTTTCCCTGACTGATCTGTGGCTCTGAGCTATGTCTTTCAGCTCACTCCATAGAAGGACAGTGTTCCTGCTGTTGTTGCCCAGGATATGTGCAGTGCTTTGTTTATTGCACAGTGAGATCAAACCCAGGGCCATGTGTATGCTCAGCTCTACCACTGAGCCACACCATCAGTAGCCCCCAATTCTTGAATTTGACTCTCCCTTACCTCTCTTGCTTGTCCTGAAAAGGGGTTTGTGAGCTGGAGCCTGAGTTGAGTGCCCATTAGGTATGACCAGCTTTGGTGGGCCCCACAGGCTCAGTGACATCTGATTGGGCCATTTCTGCAGTTCAAGTGTCCCTGCTATCTGAGGTGGTTGCATATGGAGGAGAGAGAGAAACCAAACCCAGAGCAGGAGAGCCTGGAGGTGGACACAGCTCATCTGCAACAGAAGGGCATTGAAGTGAACCCCTCTGACCTGGGCATGGTTTTCACAGGTGAGAGGCCAGAGCCAGCTGGAGGCCACCTGGCTCTCACCATCTGCAAACTTGTGGAGAGCCAGCATTGTTGCACAGTGTCCCCCTTCTGAACAAGAAGGGGACATGTGGCACTAACTTACAAAGCACTAGCATATGCCCCTACAATGCCAAGCATGCTGTTTGTTTCCCCAAATGGAAAACCACATGCATTTGGCCTGCTGGCTCAGCAACCGAGGTGCCTACCTTTTGACACTAGGTCCCTGGCTCTGGCCCCACCCAGCTTCCTAACTTGAGCCACCTGGTACTCTTCTTAACCCTGGAGGTGTGGCACCATGGCCAGCTATCAAAAGGTTTTGTAACTCCTGTGCTACTGGAACTGGCATACCTGGTAGTTCAATGACCAACTGGTAGTTCAACTGACCAACTGGTAGTTCATTCTCATCTGCTCTGAGCTAAATGTCTGCTACCTCAGCAATGAACTTAAGGAGGAGGTAAGTATAGGGCTCCTACCCAGAAGTGCCAGTTGTGGTGGTGACAGAGGGCCCTGTCTCTTGGCCCTGATGTTTGTAGACACACTTTAGCACACTCGTCATGGGAAATGAGGCTTACCCCAGGAGTGGTGGCCTTCTTCAGCCTCGGCTGCTGTGGTTAGACCTGTGCAGTCTGTACTGACAGGTTGAGCTGCTGCTCCATTCCACCATCTGCTGAATTCTGAGTGAGAGCCTGAGGAACCCTGGAGGGAGGTGATAGAGAGCAAGTGTCAGGGAATACCACAGGAAGGGACAAGGTTGTTGCTAAAGTATTCACACATGAGACACAAGAATGCTCTTCTATAAAGAACAGCAGCTGGTTAACTAAATGTGGTGGTATCAGGTCACTGGCACTGTTGGCAGTGAAGATGGGACCTTGGACTGATGAAGGGACCCACCGCACTCAGGGCTAACAGTGCCCTAGCTGGCAGTGGTCACTGTCAGACCACAGCAGGGAGAGCAGCACCCTGCTCTGAAGCCTTCATCATCATCTTCTGTGGCTTTCTCACTGCTCAAGGGCTCTGTGGTCTTGGGAATTGGATCCAGGTTTGTTATTAGCAACTGACCGTCGTTACCATGAAAGGAAATAAAAGATTATGAATTGTGTCATCTTTCGTGTTTCTAGGTTTTGGGGTAAAGCAGGGGAAATGTCTACACCATCTACTTCCCAAGTGACTAATACCTGAAGTAGCTTTGCCATTCTGCTCTCATGGATGGATTATTTTATAAAGTTAACTAAAAAGGATTTATTAGAAAAGTGCTGGACATGGAACAACATCAGATTTACAATGGTTTCTAAGTGCTTACAAGTGTTTTTTTTTGTTTTGTTTTGTTTTTGTTTGTTTGTTTTTTTCTGGTCACTTACACATGCACCATTTTCTTACAGCAGGGCCCAGGGGCTACTAAGACTAGCATTGTTCACAGCTGCTACTGCCCCATTTATCCACTTAGAAACAGTCAGGATGTTCATCCCTTGTGATCCTTTCTTCCTGTCCACTGCAAGTGAACATGATCCATGCTTTCAATCCTGTGGAACATGCCAGACACATGGCTGCCCAACCACAGTTTGTTCACCCTAAGCAATGCTTTTTTGTTTACCTCTCAGGCCCAACCTGCTCAGTCCTCAATCATTTACAGGAAGGACATGGGAGGCACCTAGGTGCAAACACTAAGCATCACACAGAGCTTAGGCAGATGTCCCTGTCCCACCTGGCTGGGAGCATGGCAGCACCGTTCCCACTCCCCATCACACATGAGGAAATGATTGCCTGCCCATGGCCACAGTGACCTAGCAAGTTTGAGACCATGCAAAGCTGTTCTAGTGCTTTCTAGTCTCTGAGGGTCAGGTGGATTGTGCCAACCTAGGATAGCCAATGACAGGTGGGAAGCCTCTATCTGGGTGTCCTCTCTGCAGCCCTGTTTGTCCTTTTTTCTCCCTTGACAGTCATCCTGAATCCTGCCACCATGGTGATTGTTGTTTGAATTTACTTCCTGGTGTTCATGATCATCCTGGGGGTGTTTCAGAAATGGGATGCACATCAGTGAATCATGTGGGACCAGGACACAGGGAAGGAGAATGAGGTGGATGGCAGTGACTCTGCCTTGACCATCACCATGAACTCCAAAAGGAGGTAGGAGCAGACAGGGCCCCAGGCTACAGAGCACTGTAGGCCAGGCACCTCCATTCCATGGGCCTGCACCTTATAACCACACAACTCGGGAGCTAGGATCCTCAAATCTGGGAGGATAATCTGAGGCTCAGTAAGGCCTTACTGAAGTTCATACAATCTAGTAAGTGTAAGTGTAGAGATGATCTGGCTTCAGGATAGTACTCCTCCCACTCTCTGCAGAGAAAGTGCTCCAAGGAGGGAACTGAGCATCCCCATCCAGGAGCTCTCCGCATGCCTGGACTCCATGGAGAGGCCACTTCCAGCGAGGCCTAGGCCCCTTTCCCTGGACAGTCCCTCACTGGGGGCTGCTTCACTGGGGGCTCCCTTCTCCTGCTTCTCCTGGAAGGTGGACACTGGGTGAGCTGGACTTGCACCTTCCTCTTTTTGCAGACCTACCAGGACTAGCACAGTGGTGAGGAGGAGGAGGAGGAAGAGGAAGAGTAGTGTGAGGCTGGAGAGGAGGAGGAGAAAGACATCACTATCAACAAGTGGGAGAGCTTTGAGGAGAAGGAGGGTGGCCCTGGGGACAGCCACAACTTCAATCAGCATCAGCAGCTGAAGTGGGAAAGCTCCACACTCAGCTACTGAGTGCAACCTGGACTCTTGCATCCCCACCTCAGAATGTCTGCTACCCAGCTCCCAACCAGTGAGTTCTCCATGTACAAAATCTCTTCAGCCAGCAGGTCTGAAAACCCCCAATGCTGATTATCCTTCCATTCCCAGTGTGTGGGACTGTAGGCTCCCACCATCTGCCCACACCTGCTGGATCTCTTTTTCCCAAAAGTCAGAAGCTGACTCTTCCTCCCTGCTATGTCCTGCCAGCTCAGGGGCTCCAGGCTTCTGCCATCCAGTGAGTTGCCCACCTCTTGCACCTCCAGAAAAGTTGCAGTGACTAGACTAGCTGACAAAGAGTAAAAATTGGTAATTCTTTTTTTTCTTTTTTTTTTTGAAGGTCTTTATTTTTTTCCAAACTAGTGCTTTCACAAGTGGTAGAATGGGGTTAATAAATATGTAGATGATCAACTGACTTTTTAATGCTTTGTAAATACATTGTAATTCTCTGTGCTAGTGTACTCAGGACTAGGATATAAAGTGCAATGACCCTGCTTCTGTTCCCTCTCCCTCACCACACAGACCCTCTCTGACCTTTCACCCTGAACAGGAGGAGCTCTGCCAAGCTCATTTTTATACTATACATAGGGGAGGCAGGCTCCTCTGCAGCTGTCTAGATTCAGTAAATAGAGTGGTATTAATTTCTTACCTGAAGGTGAAAGAGGTGAGGGCATCCTCTACCCGAGAGACACTTTAGCAGTGAAGAGCAAGCATCCCTGTGTCTAGAGGGTACCCTGGCTTCTTTGGGAGCTGTCTAGGACTTGTTCAATTGAAAACACACAGGGTGGGCCACACAGGTGGCAGAAGGTGATCTGGGGATTGAGGTGTTCTAAGTGGATAGGAAGCCAAGTAACTGCTAGGTGGGGAGCCTGGGAACAAGGCTTTCCCAAGAGGAGGTCAGTCTTTGCTGGGCAAGATCCACCAGCTGGAAGACCTGGAATGTCCATCCTAAGACAAGAGGAAGGTACAAACTCAAGGTGCCCAACCACAGTGCTTGGACTCAGTGCAGCACCCCTCCTCTGCACGAGGATGCATTTGCATTTATGCTGTTTTGTTCTTTTTGTTATTTTTTACTTGTAGATGGAAAAATACATTTATTTTAAATTTATTTTTATGTGGTGCTGAAGATTAAAACCAGTGCCTCACATGTGCGAGGGAGCACTCTAATTCTGAGCTTACAACCCCAGCCCTGGCTGTTTGGTGTTCTCTCTCTCTCTCTCTCTCTCTCTCTCTCTCTCTATATATATATATATATATATATATATATATATATATATATATGGCAGTGGAATATATTACAATTTTTATTACACAAATAGAACACAATTTTTCATATCTCTTGTTGTATACAAAGTATATTTACACCAATTTGTGTCTTCGTACATCTACTTGGGATAATAATGTCCATCACATTCCCCCATCATCTTTAAACATTTCTTGTCTGTCTAAATAACTAGTGTAAACAAAAGGCAATTGTGTTGTCCTTTCCCTTGAGGTGCAGTTCAGGTGTGAGGCCCCATCTAGGTTGACCAAAGGTCGCTGTCTTCAGAACAGGTTTGCCAGCCTGTGGCAGCTCAGAGGTGGCCACTATTGCCAGTTGTCTTTGGTCAGGTTGTGTGCCAGCCAGTTCACTTTGGTCTTCCAGCTCTCCCTTAGGGCTTCACTGAACTTCATCCGAAAGTGCTTCAGCCCCTCCTCCTCTTCAGCCCCTCCTCCTCCGTCTTCCCCAGCACCAGAGTGTCCTGGGACAGAATCATCACAACTGCATCAACATTCAGGGGTCATGACCCTGCTGCATCTGCAATCTCTTCTGCCTTCCTGTACTCCTGCCCCCTTGGGTTGTTGAAATTCCTTCCTAAATGAACTGCAAGAGGATGGTCAGGTGGCCTCACCTTATCTGAGAGAAGGGCAGGAGAAGCTTTAGGGAATACACCCCCTCCAACTCTGCCTCTAGCCAACTGAAAAGACAGGAATGAAAAGTGTCTTGCAAACTTACAAGGGACTTTATCTCAGCATGAAAGACACTGAGGACATATGGGATGACCAAACAAGATCACAGTTCACCTGCAACTGGGAGGGACTAGGCCCAGGGAGCACACCACTCTGGCCACTTCTCATCATACTGCACTGCTGGGCCTGGGACTGCATGAGGGCCCCCATCTGTCAGTTGAATCTCCTAGGTCTCTGAGCTGTTCAGATAAGATACACTCTGACCAGGATGAGCTCTGCCAAGCTCAATTTTTACACTATACATAGGGAAGGCAGGCTCCTCTGCAGCTGTAGATATTTAGACAGGCCTTGGGAAGTATGTGATGGACCCTGGCCTCCAGTCTGGTGTGGCCCTGTGCTGGCATACCTTCAAATACTGGATGTCTTTGGAGGAGCTGAGCTCAGGCAGGCCTGCTGCCCACATCAGAGCAAAGAGATGAAGGAAGAGGAGCCCATGGCACCACAGAATGCTGTAGGCCTGTTCACAGTAGCCTGGAAACCTGCAGAGGAGGAGGACATAGATAAAGTCCTGGGTCCTCCCATGCACCCCCAGACCCAAACCAGCAGGGTTTCTGCATCCAGCCACCACCTGCCCATGAGTGTCTGCCCCTGGTCGGTTTATGTGTGTGCCCAGATCATCTAACAAATGCCCCTGCCTGGGCCTGCCTCCTACATCTCCCATGGACCTCCTGTTTGCACTGCCGAACAGGGTACTCTAGGGTTGGGGTGTACCTGCAGAGAAGGCAGCACCCCCAGGGTGGAGGCAGGAGTTCGACTGGGGGCTATGTCCCCATGATCCACAGGGGTTTCATTTGGATTTCATGAAGGTTAACCTTTCCACACTGGAGCCAGAGGGCAGTGTTGGCCTTGGCGGTTGGGGCCTTAGGGTGGGGGAGGGGGCTTAGGGCCTGGCTCCATGTGGGGGTAGGCCTGGGGCTCACCAGACTTCTATGAGCATCCTGCTGGGGTCCAATGGGGAAGGCAAATGTGAAAAGAACTCTAGGTAGGTAGGGAGGCCCCTCTAACCTGGGTGTCTTGAGGAGCTCCCCAGCACACCCAGGGAAGAGGGGCACTCCCCCCCCCAGAGTGGAGGCCCCACTAACCTGGGTGTCTTCCCAGCCCACCCAGTGCAGAGGGGCACTCCATCCTATTTTGAATGATATTTTCTGAGCATCTTATTTTTTAATGGAAAATTGTATTGACTTCTAGAACCAAATTTTGTGACAGCAATGTCAACAGAGAGCAGTGTTTTCTGTAAGAAACTTCTCATAGCTTGAGAAGTTGGAGACACAGCTTCTTTTGCCAGAGGTGGAGGTGATGAAGAACATTCCTAAATCTGGCTAACTCTTAGCACAATTAACTCTTAGCACTAGTACAGGAGAGAGGGAATGTTCCAAAGGTCAAAAAAAAGTTAAGCATTGGTTCTAAAAAAAGGGCAATGAAACTGATTTTCTCACTGAATCCCACAAAAAACAAACAAAAACAAACAAACAAACAAAGCCTTCACTACAGTGCCCCACATACTGTGTTGTGCATGTCCAGTGTTTGTGTGCACACATGACTACACAAACATGAGCATCTGTAGAGTTTTGAAGCATCTGTAAATGTGGACATGATGCCCAATCCCAGCAAACTTCTTCAAAGGACAAGAATGTTTTCACTGTAACCTTTTCTGTTGAAAAGTAATCTTGATGCCAAAATACCATCCCAGCTACACAATGTTTTTGAATTTTGCTTTAATCAGTTTATTTCCTGCTGTGATAAAAAGGACTCAAATAGAACAATTGTAGGGGAGAAAAAGATTATTAGAGGGCTAATGGTTTAAGATGCCTCAGTCCATAGAAGGCCAGCTACATTCCTTGGCTCTCCAAATGAGGTAGAACATCATTGTAGAGTAGTGTGGGGGTGGGGACCAGCTCACATGATGATCAGGAAACATAGCAAGAGGTCTCCATTTACCAGATAAAAATAAATACTCCAATACATGCCCCTAAGGCCCACATCCTCCAACCACAACTTACCACTTCAGGTAACATTTTATTAATCCATATTAGGGGATAAACTCACTAATTGGGTTAGGACTCTCAACCCACTCTGTTCTCCCCTGAACCTTTTTTCATTATCTCACACTTGAGCTTTTGTGGGATACCTCACATCCAAACCATTACAAATTCTGTCAGTGTCCTGATAATGCCCTTTTCAATCACCCTTTCATTAAAGTCCAGTTTAGAGCCGTGCTGCCTGCACTGGGTGAAGTGTCTCTCATCTGTCTGTGTCTGAGCAGCTCTTCAGTTTTTGTCTTCCATGATGCAGCCTTCTTTAAGACATAGGGCACTCATTTAGCACATGGTCTGTCAATATGGGACTTTGGGACATTTTAAAATCATTATTTATTTCAGGCTGTATAACAGTTAATTTGAATTGTCAAATTGATTTGATTAAGAGATGCCAAATATTTAGAGGCTTCTGGGTGTATCAGTGAGGGTGTGTCTAGAAATGATTGGCATGTGTTCCTAAACTTGGGTATTACTATCCAATAGGATGGAGGCTTGGATGGAATAAAACTTGGAATAATAAAAAAGCCGCAGGTGCAGATGCAAGATTCAATTCTTCTTGAATGTGTTCTTGATAGCTGCTGCAATCACTTGATTATATCAGATATTCACTCTTCCAAAGAAGACTCTGAAAATTATTCTCCAGGAAGTTTCCAGAAGCCCTTGGAGTCAGATTGGGGTAACATCACTGATCCCTTTTGTTCTGAGGCTTCAGCATCTTGGTCTTTGCAGCTCCTGACTCATGCAACTTTCCAGCATGCAGATGGATATTATGGAGTATCCTACTTCTGGTCCTGTAAGACAACCTAAAAAATCCCCTTTGTATAATTATACCTCCATTGGATCTGATACTCTAGAGAACCCCAACTAATAAAGGCAGGAATGCCACACAAATTCTGTTATATTCTAATATTTATATGTACAAGCAACTGATGTCAGTGTGTCTCATTTTTAGAGATCTTTTTATTTTGATTGCTTTACAAAGAGTCTGATAAGGTTTTTTCCAGTCTAAATTAACTCATAAGTATTTTTATTTATAAACTAAGAAGAATCTGTAGAGTTCCTTTGAAATTATGTAGACACTCTTTATCTTGTTCAAATTCCACCCCGAAGTCTTTCCTCCCCTACACTGTTGTCATAATATTCTCTCTGAAACAGAAATCTGGACATGCCATGCTATTTTAAAAATTACCATCATCCTTCCCTTACTCAAAGGCTGAATTCCATAGGCTTGATGTGACTTCTAAGATCCCATGATTTTCTTTCTTCTCCAGCCAATTATCTGTAGCTTACAATTATGAGCTTCCCATCAACATCAGGAATTGCCTCTTACACAAGTGCCCTAAAGGCCTACATCATTCAAAAGGTTCATTATTTAATAAAATTTCTTCCATGTGAATAAATCTAAACTGTATATATGTCATGGCATTCTGGAACAGTGGATTCCCCTTGGAGGAACACATTTCACTCTACATACCTCTGCCCAGAATCTTTGTTATTACTTCATACCAGACATTTTCTTAAATCTATAGAACATGTGATAGTGGATTGGTGAACTTCTTCTTGTTATTTTATTGCATTAAAATCCTGTTTCAAAGTTTCAGATTTGGAAACATTACCCCAGGCATTAGCCTGAGCCCCAGTAGCAATATTTAATGCAGATTTAAGTTATGTTTTTATAGTGTACAGGGAAATGATTTGTAGAGTTGTGGTTATGGTTCATATGCCCCACTAAAATTCATGCTGAAATTTAATCCCCATTGTGAGTTAGTAAAAGACTAGAAATTTAATCCTTGTATGGGATTTGGGAGGTAATTAAGGTTAAATGAGGTAATAGGAGTAGAACTTAACAAATGGGATTCTGCTTTTAACAAAAAAAGAGGCAGAGAAACTTTAACCGGTACATTCTGCCTCACCCTGTGCTGCCCTACACCACTTTGAGAATCTACAAAGAGGCTCCAAAAAAAGTAGAACTTTTTCATTTGCAGCACTTCATCCTTGGATTCCCAGAAACATGAGCTGAAAAAAAACTTTATTCTTTATAAATTACATTTTCTATGGTATTCAGTAATAGCAACAGAAAATGGAGTAAGACAATTATGCACACTAAAATTATAGAATGGAAGTCACCAAATGCATTCACAGAAGTTTGAAGGTAAATTTTGACAAAGGAAGGGAGAAATTTGTCTGAATTAGCTAAAGTGGTCACATGAAATCGTAGAAACTGTTAACTCAACAGGTTAAAGTTAATAATCTTTTACATTTAGGAAATATTTTACTTTTCAAATTTTGTACATAAAGTAATAATTTATTATTACCTCTTAAACTTTGTTATTTTAAATTTACATATCTGGATTTATATAGAATGAAATGGCATTGTACCTATATTTTTCTAGTACATATTACCATGATATTGTTCCCTATTGCCTGGAGTTCATCTCAAAAATCCCACTATGCCACATCTCATCCACATTTTTTCATTTGATTCCTCTATCACTCCAGCAAGTTTTCTCCTCTATGCTGGGTCCATTATTTGTTCTTGTATTCTGTCTCCCCATGCATAACTTTGCCATTAGCTTCACATCCTACAATGAAGATTATTCATTCATTCTTGCTATCTCCATAATGAGTACAGTGTGTGGCACATATGGATTCAAATAACATTTTTCCATAATGGAAGTCCTATGATAAAGGTGTTTAGTTAGATTTTCATAACTGAAAAAATCCTGAAATAGGTTCGCTGGCTGGCTCGGAGGCGCTCTGAGGTGTGCGGGGCATCGAGCCCTCTGGCCGGTAAGGCTGCGGCAACGGCGAGGTCCCAGGCCGGGCGGGCAGGCGTGGTGATGAGCATGGGCAGCCGCCGCCAATCCAAGGTAGAGGCGGCGGGCTGGAAGGAGAAGTGCTCTTTCAGCAAGCGGCTGTTCCAGAGCCGCCACGCAGGCCGCGGGGGCACGGGGGTCCGGGCCGGTTGCCTTCTTCAGCGCCTTCCACGGGCAGCTTCTTGAGCCGCGTCCCCAAGAAGCTGTCCAGGCTCTCGCACCTTAGCTCTGAGGGAGCGGCCCAAACCGTGGCGGCCTCTGCAGCTGCTTCCCGCCCGCTCCTCATGCCTCGCCCGCGCTGTCGCCCGCCTTGCCCGTACTGCCCACCTGAGCGGCCAAGCTGGTGAGTGGCGGGGCTCCAAAACCACGGCAACACGTGCTTCATGAATGCCGTGATGCAGTATCTCAGCAACACCGAGCTCTTCGCCCAGTACCTGGCACTGGACCAGTACCTGGCAGGGTGGCTGGAGCCCTCGCCTGACCCCAGCAGCCCTTGGGATGCAGCGCAAAGGGGACAGATCGAGAGGAACGACTGGCCCCAGATGATGCCTGGCATTGCCCACATTGCAAGCAGCTGCAGCAGGGGAGCATCACACTGAGCCTGTGGACTCTGCCTGTTGTGCTCATCATTACACCTCAAGAGGTTTCAACAGGAAGGAGACAGGCCTGTGAAACTTCAGCACATAGTCAAGTTCCTCTTGACTGGCCTGGACATGACTCCTCATGTGGTCAATAGAAGCCAGAGCAGCTGGAGTTTGCCATCCCATTGGTCCCTGTGGAGGTGGCCCTATGGACTCAGGAGGGACCCTGAGGACTATATCTATGACCTATATGCTGTGTGCAATCACCATGGCACCATGCAAGGGGGGCACTTCACAGCATACTATAAGAACTCTGTGGATGGCCTCTTGTATTGCTTTAATGACAGTGATGTGCAGCAGCTGTTGGAGGATGAGGTGTGCATCCAGACAGCCTATATCCTCTTCTACCAAAGGCAGACAGCCATCCCATCATTGTCAGCTAACAGTTCAGTAGCTGGCTCCACAAGTTCTTCCCTGTGCGAGCACTGGGTGAGCGGGCTTCTGGGGAGCAAGTAAGCCAGTGTGACTTCAGCGGCCTCCTCCAAATGCACCTCCCTGGCCTCAATCTCTGAGTCTACATAGAGATGACAGGGAAAGGAGTGAAGATGGTGGTGGCTTTTCATCTCAGCCATTTGTGAGGAGTGTCCAGCGCCAGAGCTTGTCCTCCAGATCATCTGTGACCAGCTCCTTGGTTGTTAATGAAAATTGCAGGAGATTTTCTTGGTCCCTGTCTGCAAAGCTGCAGATGTGCTCCAATTCTCCTTCCCCTTCTCAGGGGACTCTGACTCACAGGTCTGCCTCCACCTTAGAGAAGATTGGGGAGGCAGGGGATGATAAGGTTTCTCTTCATCTCTTTCTTTGGAAGCTTTAAGAACCTTTCCAGCAGTTATCAGGAAGCAAGTGATAATCACAGAGAACACAAGGCTGTGAGCCAAGCCCCCCTAGCTGTCATGGAGGGGCTTGTGTTCAGAGAAGAGTCAGATACCTGCAAATTGAACTCCAGTGTTGTAGATATACAGAGCAAAAACTTAGCACAAGGGCATCACTTACATTCTGTCTCCAATGCATTTGATAACAATAACCAGATTGCTTAAGTGGATCAGAGTGATTCCATGGACAGCTCTCCTGTCAAAGAAGTGAAATCCCTAGGCCACCCAGGCTCGCTCACAAAGAAACCAGAGAGTACACCAAGAGATCCCCCAGCTCCAAAGGCACTCTGAACCAGATAAAAGCATGTAGAAAGGGAGAACAGCCTTGGCAAGCCAAGAATCATCTCTTTCAAATACATCCCCTTCTTCTCCTTTTCCTGTAAAAGTTTCTCTAAAGCTTTATTGCTCTTGAAGCAAAGCAGATTCTTCCAGGGCCAGTGGAAAGCATTCATTCCCTGCTCCTGCCCAGCTAAAAAAGGAGTCATTCCCCAAGTCCCATAATTCCACATCATCTCCCTAACCACAGAAGCAGAAATCAGCTTCTGCCCTCGATTACATTGCTTTCTCTACATCTGCCAAAAAAATAAAAATAAAAATAAAAAAGCCTCCGGCTCTGCTATTAGGGGCCCCTTCCCTCCTGGGAAGAACAGTACTTCAGATGGGACCTTGAGTAGGGAGGGCTCCAGAATAAGCCTGGGATATGACAGAGCCAGTGTCACCTCCATCTTCAAACCCAGATCCCCTTGGGTGAGACAGACCAGAGCGAGGGAGGCAAGGGTGTCAGCAAGCATGGGTGGAAATCCTCCATAGCCATCCTGTACTCCCCCAGCACGAGCATGTGGTCTGGTCTGAAGAGGGACAGCAAGTCTGAGGATAAAGGGCTGTCCTTCTTCAAGTCAGCCTTGAAGCAGAAAGAAACTAGGTGGTCGACGGACCTCGGCAAGACAACCTTGCTGTCTAAAAAGACAGGTGGGAGCTCTGTCAAGTCGGAGAGTAAGAGTGCCATGGATGACAAGGCCAAGAAAGGCCACCAGCCTCCAGGCCCCCAGCAACCAAATGCAAAGGCAGTTGGAAAGGAGCAGCTTGTCTCCAAGGACCCTGCCTTCACTAAACATTCCCTGTTCTGTTCTCACAAGTCCAAGTCTTCCCAGATGAATTACAGACCTCCCTCATCTCCCAGCGGCAAGCAGCCTGATGAGAGAGACTCCAAAAAGTTACTTCTAGCATGCAGACCTCTGCACAACCTTCACAGAAACCTCAGGGACGTTCCCACAGCCTAAGTGTTCTGTCTGTAAAGATGTTTATTTATTTAGCACCCCTCCTTTCCCACCAAAGCCCTCTATGCTTTTGTTTTGTTATTTTTGGGGCATCATGTGCCCGATTGTGTGTGCCTGCATGTGTGCATTCATGAGTGAGTGTGTGTTTGTATGCAACAAGAAGTCAGTTGTAAATTGTTAAAAGTGTCATCTTATTCTGTAATTGAACCAAATAACAGCTATAGGCAAACCATTGATACCAGGCTAACTGGAGTAATTATAGACAATATCCAGACATCCTTTTTAGCAATTGTATATATTTCTTTCTAGAGAACTCTAATGATTTCCATTGGACACTAGGGTCTTGAAACCTGTGAACCAGTTAAGCTATCATTAGAGTATGGAAGTGTGAATTATTTGACTTGGGTTTCATCTGAGCAGGATTTGTCCACACTGTGGATTGTTGAGTGGCACCAGGAGCTCTAAAAAACTATGAAAATAACATATGAAACAAACCAAGGGAAAAACTATTGCTTTTGACAATTGCACTCCATTTACCAGTCTTTGTAAAGGGAAATATTTTAACACTAATGTTTCTCAGGTATCTACATTCAGCTTGTCCAGGATGGATGTGCATCAGTAAATGGATTAAAGAGAAAAAATCCTGAAATAAATCAATTTAGAGAAGAAAAGTTTCAATATTGTTATGGTTTGAAAGTTGTCAGGCCATGGTCAGTTGGCGCTGTGGCTTTTGGGTCTATGATGAAGCACAGAACATCATGATATGGAAGACATGAGGAAGCAAAGCTGTTCACCTCATGGTAGCTGGGGAAGCAGAGAGAGAAAGAGGAGCAGTCAGGCTCCTAATATTTCCTTTAAGGGCATGCTCCAAATAACCTGACTTTCTCCCACTAGGCCCCACCTCCTAAAGGTTCCACCATATCCCAATAGCACCACAGGCTGGAGACCTGTGGACATTCAAGATCCAAAATATAGCAAAGGGTATTTTGTGCTTAAATATCTGCTAATGCTAGAGATGGAAATCATGGAGAAGAGTAACTGGTACCCTAGGTCTATAACACAAAACTTTGTACATAACTATGCCCAATGTTATGTCTGGAATTAAGTTAATATCATTGCTTATAAGAATTGCTACAATTTACCTGTTAATATAGTCATGTTTCACATTACAACATTTTAGTCAACACATCATACAACTGTGGTCCCATAATATTTTTAATTTTTCTAATTTTGTACATAAAGTAATGGTTTTTTAATACTGAAAAATTCCTGTGGCTTAATGATGTCATGGCTATTGTAACTTTGTAGCACAATATACTACCCAAATGTTTGTGGTGGTATTGCTGTAAATAACACTGCAAAATCTATATAAAATTATAGCACAAATATAGTATGTACGATACGTATTACTTGATAATTTAAAAATGTCCATAAATGATTTATACATTTACTATATTTTGTATGTTATATTAGAGAGTACTCCTTTATTTAGAAAAATGTTTACTGTACTACAGAATACCATGTTACAATAGCAGCAATTTCATACATCTTGTATTTACCACATCTCTTGATTTCATGAAGAGGCCACATTGAATGTTTGACTCATATCCTTTAGGTTTGTATTATGTTCATTCTGTGATTTTCAAACACTATCTGAATTGTCTTCCAAGATTCGACTCTGCAATATCATTAGATATCACTGATATCTAATTTCTAATGTCTCCTCTCTGCGTTTTTATTTTTAAATTGTTTTTCCTTTTTAAATTTTTTCTCAGTTGATAGATCTTTATTTTATTCATTTATACATGGTGTTGAGAATCAAATCCAGTGCCTCACACATGTCAGGCAAGGGTGCTATCGCTGAGCCACAGTCCCAGTCCATCTCTGCCTTTTTTATAAATAACATTTTTCTTCCCCTCTCCCATGATTATTCATCATATTTTTTCTGTTTGACATTCAAAGCTGTATCTTTGCTCAAGCATATTCAAGAGTATGGAATTCTGTCAGAAGGACACATCCCAAGGCATTGCCATTCATTACAAGTTGAATGAAAGTCACCTTTGTGCTTGAACTTTGAGCACCTGCATCTAAATCACTGAATTAATTTTCCTTTACTGGAATCAGGTGTCAGCTCATGAACTTGCTCTTTTATCTTTACCTTTTTTATTTCTTTAAGGAAATTCATATAACCCTTTTCAATTACATACTATAATTTCTCAGTTCCATCCTAGTCGGTTTCCTTATATTCTTTATAGCTGTCACCTCTGAACCTCTTTATGGATTATAATACCCAAGCACTGTCTTTTAATTATAAGTGTTCATAAGAAGCATGGGGGAGAATTCAATAATATGTGCAAAGAAACAATATTCTGACTCAGCCATTTTGGAAAATTTCATCTTTACAAATGTGACAGAGGCTTCTGAGGCTAGTCTCTGGAGTCAGACACTTTCAATTCACCTCACTCAGACACTTTCAATTCACCAGACTTCTGAGAAGACTTGACCTCTACTCTTTATTTCTTACCCACTGTACACAAAATGTACTCTTTTGTTTTTTGTGTTTATTATTTAATTTCCAATTTTTTTCATATTACTCTCAATTCTCTCTCAAGTTAGAAATATCTTTCTCCAAATGTCTAAATTTTGATCTTTTGCCTGAGAATTATTTCTTTGATTTGAAGGCAAATCACTGACATTTATAAAGTGACTTGGTTAAAAATTTTATGTATTTTCCATGTCATACCAGTCTATAAACAGATTGGTTATATTGTGGCTTACCTTTATAGCTTCTAAGAATGAATTTGAGATAAGGTCTGAGATAATGGCAGGATCAGAAAAGACAAACATTTTTATGTATATGTCACAAATTTCAAATTATCTTGGATATAAATTCTCTAGTTACTCCTGGCCCATTTCTCTTCGTTAAACTATATTCAGAACCATATATCAGTATATGCAAATAAGGGCTCCTTGTTCCTGATAATTTTACAGGCTAATTGTAAATACTTGTTCTCATAGAGTACATTGTCCCAATTTATGCATCTGCAATTGAAAATCCTGTGTGTGGGGGTGTTTGTGTGTGTATAAACATACAAAATGTACCCTTTTGTTTGTTATGTTCATTTTTTAACTTCCAACTTTTTTCATTTTGCTCTCAATCCTGTCTAAATTTGAAAATATCTTTCTCCAAATTTCTTAATTTTGATCCTTTGTTTTATATATGCCCTTTTCCATGCCAGTGATTGCATATAATTCTGTTTGTGAAGGAAAAATTTTTATGATCCTCCCCTCTGAATTATATCAGATTGAGTGTCCTCTATCCAAAATGCTTGAGACCAAATATTTTAGATTTTTGAATTTTTTAAAATTTTGATACATTTGTATAAATATAACTATATCTTGAGGATAACACTCAAATCTAAACATAAAACCATTTATATTTCATACATACTTTATGCCTTTATGCACATAGTCTGAAGGTTATTGTATATAATAGTTTAAGTTCAACAGTGTTTTAAATATGAGCCATTGCATAGACCAGATGTGGAATTTTCCTCTCAAAGCTCATGTCAGTGATCAAACAGTTTTGGATTTTAAAACAATTCAAGATTTTCAGATTAGGGATACTCAGCATATCATAAGGAAAGTAAGTGATATCTCTTTAATTTATGGGGAGTAGGACTGAAAGTGCAATTGTGTTCTGATTTAAGATGTTTGGTCAAATATCATCCCACACAGATCTCAATTTTGCTTTTTTATTCTTTTATAGAAGCTAATAGAATCTCTGCATGTTATGGGGCTGATGTCAGCATGTACCTATTTATTGCATATTCCAATGGCTCTTGTGACCCATTTTGAGACAATCTTGCCCAAATTTTGCCCTTTTCCATGAGAGTGATTGTGAAGGAAACATTTTTATGATCCTCCCCTCTGAACTATAAACCTTGTTTCTGAATTCATTTTATTAATACCTGACAAGCCTTAATGACTCCCTGAACATAGCTGAAAAGAAATTTGAGAGGCAGATGTGTCAGGAAGTGGACTAGACTATTGTACATTTATTTGAACATTTGATTTTTGCAGACATATAACTCTATATCTCTAAGTGCTTTTTTTAAAAAAAATAAGTAACATTTAGCCCTAAATTTGCATTACTCCAAATAATAACTATATTTCTGAGAGACTACATTGAGTAATGCATTTCACTTTCATAGATAAATGTGTATGTCTATGCATGTGTGTGCTTCTTTGCAGTTGCAAATGCATCCAATCAATTTAGTCTTGCTTGAATAACTGAATAGCACGGCTGCTAAAATTTTTTATATGTGAAACTCTTAGGTTAAAGTTAGGTAATCGGTTTCAAAATAGAATACATTTTATATAGAGATTTTGATTAAATTGAAGAATATCAAGTGATCTTCATTCAAGATCAAGGAAGCTGCAGGGTTATCATAACGAATAATTTGGGATTCTAGAGGATTGTGTTTTACATAGATTGCTCATCTGTATTCTGACTCCATCAACCCAAACCCCCTGGACATATCTACTTTTCAGGGAAATTGGAATGATTTATGAATAGTTATCAATGTTGCTATTGCCAAATCACCTAAGTGATTCTCACCCTAGTTCCAATGATATGGAGTGAATTATTACTTCCCACCCAAAAGTATGTTTAGGTTCTATCTAAAGTACCTGATTCAGAAACAGGATCTTTGCAGTCATAATTAGCTAAGCTGAGGTAATCTTGGAATAGAATTGCCCCTTGATCTAATATACCCAGGAGTCCTTATAAGAAGAGTACAAGAGACAGACAGTCACATAAACCAAGAGAAAAGCCATGTGAGGAGAAAGGCAGAGACTTAAGTAATGTACTGTCAAAGATTGCTGAAAGTATCAGAAACTAGGAGGAGATAAGGAAGAATTCCCCTTAGGCTTCATAGATACATGGCTTTGCCCAAACCTTGATTTCTGATTCATGGCCTCTGAAACTGTGAGACAATATTATTGTTTGTTATTTAAACCACCAGATTTTTAGAATTTTGCTATGGCAATGACAGGAATCAAATATAACTCCTGATTCAAGAAGTAAGGCAAAGATAACTGTCTTTTAAAAGTTCTATGCCCTCTAGTGATTCTGCAATGAGCAAACTTTGGGATCAAGAGAGAGATGATCTCTGGGATTCTAAGATCTCCGGTATGATGATGGGAGAATAAATATGTGTTTCATGCACGAGGTTTATATCTATTTCATTTAAGAAAACTAACTCATCAAGACAGTGGTAGAAGAGAAATCTTCTAATTATGATAATGAAGCCCTCAATGAGGCTATTCTGTAGTTGCTACCCTAGAAGTACAAGGCACTTGAAGGTCAATCCAATTTCATCTTTACAAACACATTAGCTTAAGGTTATTTGCTCTTGGACATATGATGCTTATTCAGATTTTAGTAAGTAAGTGTTAGGGTGCTGTTCATGATACATTTGCCTCTTAATGGACAATATATCTTCTATGTGTGAACATTTAGTTGTTTTGCAATTGTTTCTGACGATTGATATTAAACTATCATTTCTTGGTCTGTGGTACCAAATGCAAACTTATCTTTCATATTGCTGACTTTAGATGTGCCTCTCTCCCTCCTGGGTCTGCCCTTAAGACACAGTAGTGTCTTACACAGCCTAGGGACAGCGTGAGAGATTCACACCATGCCCAGAGCTGACATAATGCCCTGAGTGATGGTGGCTGTCTCCTTAAACACTAGCAGGACCTCCGTGTATAGCAGCAGCAAACAATGACTCCCAACTCCACAGTACATCTTGTTCATCATCATTCATGTAAGCTGTTCTTCTACACTTGCTCTTTATTATAGGTGTTCACTGTGGACTCCCAAAGGGGATCCTGAAGGAAATTCAATTCTATGAGGAGTGTTTATTTTTCCTCCAGGGAAAGAAAAGAAAAAAACTAGCAATTTTCTCCCATATAGTATATTATTGAACAAAACAAGGTTAAAAGTTACTCAAAAGCGATCAGGCACTTATGAAAGAGAAAAGGAAACTATCTATCACAGCCCTATGTATGGAAGTGGCTTGCAACATACTCATTGGGAGATATCTGATTTTTGTATTCATAATGAACACACACACACAGACACACACACAGACACACAAATATATGTACACACATTTGTGTTTGGGCTATTGTAAACAGTCTTTCATGATAATTTTTTTCTAGCCTAACAGGGATTCTCAGATGGGAGTTCACTATCAAGTTTATTTAATAATAGTCTTTCACTTTCTGGTCTCACAAATGCAAAAGCTTGCTTATTTTTATTTTTTCTCTTTTTTCCCATTTCAACTTTATTTAGGATTGAGGATAATGTGAATACCAAAGTACACAAGAGAAAAAGAGACAAGTGTGAAAACTGGTAGAATGTATGTTAGACTTCTCTTTCAATCTAGTCTAATCTCTGGGGCTGATCTAACTCTCTGATGTGGAATTCTGTCCTATGAGATTATACTGACTTATTTTTAGATTATTGTAGCAAGTTATCTTCTATCTTTTATTTTGGAATTGACAACATTTGTGTATGGGAGGTATACACAATGATATTTAAATAACCAATTTATGAATACATGACCTGCAGTGTATTGTGAGGTATTCAAAATCAGAGACCATGTCTAAACCTCCATGTGTCCATCATTTCATTAGCTTGGTACCTGGAACATAGTAGAAATCTAATATCTTCTTTTACTTGAATTGTTTCTAGCTTCTAACAGTAGGGTGGAAAAGCAGCAAACAAAATACTGTACCATATATTACAAATAATTGGAAATAAGGTTTTGGATGGGGGTCAACTCATGCACTATGCTAGTTTGTAGGACAGGTAGATTTTAGAAACAATGCTATCTATGGTGCCAGAGTTGTGGCTCAGTAGTACAACGCTTGCCTAGCATGCGTGAGTCACTGGGTTAGATCCCAGGCACAACATAAAAATAAACAAATGAAATAAACATATTGTGTTCATCTACAACTTAAACAATATATATTCTTTAAGAATATATATTCTTTTATATATATATAAAATCAATGTTTAAGTTCTGGACAGCTGAGACAAAAAGAAAGAAAGCCTCTAAATGATTCTAAGAAGCACATAATTAATTGAGAAATTATAAAGCCAGAGGTAATATACTCACTGAAGCCTGAGTGTATCAGTGGTCTGGAATCAAAGTTCAGTAGGTAAGGTCCAGACATACTCTGTTTGATTTCAAAGATTAGTTTAGGTACAACCAAATGATTTTTCTTTTCTAAGACAAGAAAAATAAAAACCTAAGAATAATCTATGTAATCTAGGGTGATGTGAAAGAGAAAAATTTTTAAGTTAATAAAAGCAAAATAAAGCACAGTATGCTTGGATATGTTGGGATTTTTGTTTTCTCTTTTTATTCTTTTTTTTTTCATTTTTTAAACACACATCAAAAATTTCTTTGAAATTGTTTTAAATAAACTTTTAATTCCAGGTTTTATATATTTAAGAAATGACTAATCTTCAACCAGTTTATAGAGAAACAAAAGCTAAGTATCATACTTAATAATTGGGCTAGAAGATGATATGACAGCAAAATTCACTTGGTAAATTGTATATATGCCTGACTTTAAGAGAACCTGTATACATAAATTGAATTCAAACAGTTCTTACACAGTGTGAGGATTTCTGCTTTAAGAAAAGTAATAGACAAAATTTAAAACAACTGTTCCTTCATCAATAGTATGGCTGCTCACCTTCATGAAATCTCTTCAGACTCAAGGGGCACTTATTGCAATCCACAAAATGGTTACACATCAGTGTGAAAATCACCAGCCTGGTCTCTTAAATATGAAAGCTCAAATCTTTATCAAATGGTAAGCAGTTCTCAAGATGTGGGAATTAGCCACGTGACATATTTTAGAACATGCAAAGGTTGGAAGGATTCAGCATTCATTTGTCTATGTACTTGAAATGCTCTGTAGAATCATTAGTTAATCACAGAATATCTGTTTACAACAGCAAAAGGCTATTGGAAACAACATTAAGATGAATAGTGGTAATTTTTGCTAGTGTTTTATCATGGTATAATTTTTATACAGTAAAATGTCAAATCTCAAATACCACAATGACTTTTCTCCATCTGTATTCTTCCATAGAACTGTTCCCATGGAACTCTATTTAGAAACAGAACATTTTCACCCCCTTAGAAATAACTTTTATCTTACGCAGAACTGAAACTATTAAATGAAGTAGTAGGACAGGTCCAAAATTGGAAAGAAAGCCAATGGGAAAACATAATTCAGCTTACAAATATTTGATTCCCACACAATTTCCACATCCTTCTAATTGCAGAATGATGCTTTCTCACATAGCTCAAAAGTACTTAACCACCATACTCACTATTATTTCATAAACTTTGCCTCAGGGATGTCTCCTTTGTTTCAAAGGAATGTTATTTGATGAAAGAACAGTTGTCCATTTTTGCTCAAAATGCCTGAATTTCTTCATCTGTTTGCTTCACTTCACATTCTTTTGGTGCAGATAATTGTAGTTGAGAGTATACTAGTGACACCAAGTGCTTAAGCACTAAAAATATCCTCATTTATGAGAACATTTATTTTCTCATGGTTGGCTACTGTTAATCAAGTACTTGTTTATGTGTGTAAAGTGACAATGATAATATAAGTGCTATTTCATGTTGTTAAAGACTAAATGAATAACCTTCCAACATAACCTTTTAACATAATTAGAGCAAACAGATTTGACATTCACATTGTGCATTAAGAGAAAGAGCAGACAATGAGAGGATCACAGAATGAGAAGAAATATGATATTTTTAAAAAATATTTATTTTTAGGTGTAGTTGGACACAAGACCTTTATTTTATTTATTTATTTTATGTGGTGCTGAAGATCCAGCCCAGGGCCCTGCATGTGCTAGATGAGCACTCTACCACTGAGCCACAACGCCAGCCTGAGAAAGCATATGTTTGAATTGCATTTTTATTATTCATAAGCAATGTGAATGGCAAAAATTTGTTGCATTCTGCTGTATTCTAGTCATTAAAAACTAGTAGGTGACATGGGGGACAGTGGTAGTACCTCTGACCATAACGCAAACAGTCACAATCTTCATTTTTATTAATGAGTAGGTTATAACAATTTTCATGTCTTATGCCAGACTCTGAAATATAGTAGAACCCAAAAGGCAAAAAACAAGGAGAATACTGTCAGGCTTGCCACTTAAATTAATTATACAAGTCATAACACCTTTTGCCTTACCCAGTACAGGAAGGAAAAATCTCAGTGATCAGCATAGAGCATAACCTTCATAGAATAATGGAAATATCTTGGTTTGTTGGCACCTCTCTACACCCAATCAAAATATCTTCCTTTCATTTCTATTATTCCTCTTAATCTTAAGAGATTCTACTTAATCTATCTAAACCTTGGTCTATATGTATAAACTACCACACCCAGGAAGAATAGGTCATTAATCACTGGCTAATGGCAATGCACCCAAAAGTGATTCTGGTAAAGGGAAGGATAATATTGAAGCAAGGAGAAGAAATGCAAAGTTAAAATAAACAAAAGATTATATTACCTGACTTTGTCAAAGATAGGTCATGAAATCATGTAGTCACATTCACTGTTAGAATTAGCATCATTAGCAGATATTATTAAACATTGAGTATGTCCAGGATACTGAGATGGTTATAAAACATTACAAATAAACTTGATTCCCTTTATTGGCAACTTCCACATCCCCAGGTTCAACCAACAACGTATTGAAAATATTTTTTAAAACAACATGCTTATTTTCTTTTGGTCATTAGTCTCTAAATAATATAATTATTTATGTAAGATTTACATTGTCTTAGATAATGTAAGTAATCTAGTGCTATATCAAAGTGTACAAGAGTATGTGTGTAACTTATTATAAATACTGGGGCATTTTCTATATGGTATTTGAGTATCTGTTAATTTTGTTGCCTACAGGGGATACTAGAACCAATCCCTCTTGAATACTGAGGGAGAGTTGTGTGTGTGTGTGTGTGTTTATGTGTGTGTGAGAGAGAGAGAGAGAGAGAAGAAAGAGAGAGATAGATAGATAGATAGAGAGAGAGAGTTATGACAATATATCAAAACTGAAAAGCACATATAGTATATATGCAATACAAATACCATTTTTTTTGTACTAGGGATTGAACCCAGAAGCACGTAACCACTGAGCTTCATCCCCAGCCCTATTTATTATAACTATTTTTATTTTGAAACAGAGTCACTCTAAGTTGCTTAGGGTCTTGTTAAATTGCTGGGACTGGCTTTGAACTTGTGATCCTTCTGTGTTAGCTTTCCAAGCTGCTGATATTACAGTTGTGTACAACCGTGCCCAGTTAAAATGACATTTGTAAAGTAAAACTCAAGGCTTCCAATAAGGGTTAGTATCCAGGCTTATTATTTATTACCTTTATTGCCATTACTCTTATATTTGCCAGTTTTCAACCTCTCATTTTTCAATATGATTTCTAATACATAAAATTATACATGTATATTTACAGAGTATTGTATGATATTTCCACACTCTCATTCAGTCCACCTTCTCATTTCTAAACATTTAATTCAGAAAGACCTACTAGTGGTTGTCCTCTTCATGTGGCCTCCTGCTAGCCAGTTTCCAAAGCCTCCAGAGGCCACTAAGCTCCTGTCCACAGGGTTGGCTGGTTTGTCAGTTCAAGTCACCCAATTCAACTGACATCACTACAGCTTGCAAATTCCAAAATCACTGTTAGTACTTTAGACATGGTAGTGTTTACACTGGCCTACAGATCATACGACCATGTCCTTATTTATATACAACTTGCATCATGCCAAATCTGGCTTTTAAAAATACTTCTGAGATAGGTTTCACAGCAATCAGAAAATAAATATGAAAGCCGAGATATCTCTGTTTGTGAACTGTTTATTTCCAAAAGGAAACTAAGCACATAGGTAGCATAGCCAGCAAGATGTGTTTTCACATTTTACAGTGTTCATTTAGACAAATGATTTTCCCCCACTCCCATCACTCTTATCCATTGGGTGAAGCACTGAGCTGGGACTATATGTTATTTCTCAGAACGAGCTAAATTATTTTCAAAGTCTTATGTATTTTTCATGCATGGCGAAGTGCTTTTGTAGCTTTCACTTTTCTATACTCTACAGTTTTCCCCAAACTCCAGCAATTTCCAATAGGAAACACACAATGGATACTACACATGTACAAATGTACACACACACACACACAGACTTCTGTATGTTTTATAGGCATCAAGCAGATCCCACACCCCTAAGATTACAGTATGGCAACAAGTTAGAAAGAAGAGATGCCCCTCAGATAATGAGAAGGGCCAGAACTCATCCTGGGAGAAGTAATTTTCTGAGGAATTTTGTGTGGGTGCTGACAGGGCACACTGCCATGCCACACCAGAATCTTTGCCCTTGCCCTCATTTTCCATAGTGAGTCAGTCAACAAGTGTCCCTTGACAGTGCCACTGTATTGCCCTGGGATCAACATTTCATGCAGGAGGAAGGTCCACCCTCCCTTTCCTCCATGAGGAAATCGCTTTTCTCAACCTAAGGGCTCCAGGCAAACTCACAATGGTGACATTTGCTGAGCAGTGGCTTGAATAAAAGGCTCTCAGTAAGCAAGACGGTAATGTGAAGCACAGGCTAGCCCCAGGAATGCTCTTTGGGAAGGACCAGAGGCCTCCCCAGTGAATGAGAGAATAAAGAAAGCCACAGCAGGAGAGCTGGGCCCCAAAGGGTCCTGCAGCTCAACCCTGGCAGCACTATTTACCAAGACTAACTGAAATGAGGTAAACAAAATATTGCCTATAAGAGGTCTGTACAAAGGAAACAAGAATAAATCCTTCTTTTGGCTCTAAACTATTTTTTTAATGTCAGGTAATCTCCAATATTTTGTGTCTCCCTGCCCCCCTCCCATAAGCATAGAGAAAGACTTCTTTATTTATCACAGAATTACTTTTACAATGGTTTTACAGTAGCCCATAAATCTAAACGCTTAAAAAAACTGTCATTTTTCAACTACTGCTTAATCACAAGCAAGTCATTACCCCAGTCCTGGGTTCAGATCCCCTGGGGCGAGAGCTGCTAACCACTTAGTCTGGCTTGTTACTAATACTGAAACAATAGCCTTTAAGTTGAATGACATCCCTAGAAAGGTGAAGGCCAAATCCGGACACTCCTGTGTCCTGGACCCCAAACTTTTTGCTCCGTGGACAGTTTTAACTCTATCACTCCAAGACCAATTGCATGGATTCCTGTGGAAGACAGGACTGCGACATTGCACCAGAATCCTACACTGTACATCGCTGAAACTTAACACAAATTTATTTCCTCCAAACATTCCATCCTTTGAGTTATACAACTGATTTTCATTCGAACTCATCAAATTGGGAGTTCTTAAACAATACCTAAGTAATTGTCCAATTGTTCAGATTACACCTTTAATGATTTCCACTAGCAGAAAACCAGTGATCTTTGAATTTGATTTTGAAACTACGGATGCTGTTTCCTCTTTCACCCAGAACTTGCAGACCGTGCTCAAAGTCGGGTGTGGTTTCATGGCGGGGAGGAGGAAGAGGGAGGGGGAAGGGAGGGAGACAGACACTGTGAGAGACACTGAGAGATAGAGACAGAGAGACAGAGGAGATCAGAGGAACGGGGGAGGGAACTTTGCATGAAAAGACTCCTGGAGTGCATTTGTGATCTCAAGAGACTTGAGTTTGGCCGCTCTCCAGGTTTTGCAAAAGTTTCTTACTAACCAGAATTCCGCACACTGCAACAAAGTCAGGTTTGGCGAGTTCTTAAGAACTTAGGGGCGCTCTAGTCTCCCTACAGCTGGACCGCACACATCAAAGCGGCGGCCCAGATCTAAGTTGGTGAAACTTAGAACAAACATCGCGCGCGGGCCCAGGAGAGACTTTAGTCAATCTCCTCTAACGGTTTACCCTGAACCGCTAGGAGCCTTCAATCTCCGCGGTGCAGCAGGGAGCCGTGAGTCACGGCCAGTGACTCAGCGACCTCACCCCCTCCCCTGGGCTTTCCTTGGCCGTAGCCTCGAAGCTCTGGCCATCTTGAGCTGGCCTTTCAAGTCCCTGAACGGGATTCCCAGGATTCCCCAAGACTAGACAATGAAAAGTACCATGGGTGGAGTAGTCCCCTTTCGAAGCGGGTGGAGCGAGAAGCTGCGCGGGACTTGAGCTCCGCGTCCTGGGCTGCGTGCGTCTCCACCTCGCACTCCAATCTCCGCTTCTCTTTGTTTCTTTCTCCACGCCTTCCGATCGGTCCGATCCTTTCCTCCCCCTCTTCCTGCTCCTTTGCCTGGGGGTCTCCACACCCACCCACTCCCATCAGACCGCAGCCCAGCGGCCCCGCCCCTCCTACCAACTCGTCTCCTCCCACGCCCCCTTGGCTGGAAACCTGGGACCCCTTGGGTCCACTTTCGGGCGCTCCGCATACCCGCCAAGCCACCCCGCGCTTTTCAGCACCCAGTGGGAGAGCAGAGTTCCGGACATCATCCGGAAAGCCCCTGAGAGTCCCAGGCTAGCCCAAGAAGTAACGGGACTGTGCCCAGAAAAGGGCGGCCAGCCAAGGAAAAAAGCTCGAGGGAGCCCCCCCCCCAACCTTCCGCCCACCCTCCCGGTTTCTCGCCGGGTCCCCATTGGCTGGTGCGCTCCGCGGCTAGGATGGCAGGGTTATAAAAACAGCGCCCTTGGCGGGGTCCCGTCCTCTGCCACTCTTGCTCTGGGTCCCCATGCTAGAGACGCAACAGCGCTCCCACCGCCCACACCCACCGCGCTCTCGCTAACCTCTCCTCCCGGAGACAGTCCGCACCTCTGCAGCCGCCCAGATCACCGCTTCCCTCCTTGACCATGTCCTCCAGGACTGTGTCCTCATCCTCCTAAAGCAGGATTTTCGGCGGCCCAGGCACAGCGAGCCGGCCGAGCTTCAGTCAGAGCTACGTGACCACGTCCACCGCACCTATAGCCTGGGTAGCGCGCTGCGCCCCAGCACCAGCCGAAGCCTCTATGCCTCGTCCCCAGGCGGTGCCTATGTTTCGCGCTCCTTGGCCGTGCGCCTGTGGAGCAGCGTGCCCGGGGTGCGGCTGCTGCAGGACTCGGTGGACTTCTCACTGGCCGATGCCATCAACACCAAGTTCAAGAATACCCGCACCAACGAGAAAGTAGAGCTGCAGGAGCTAAATGACCGCTTTGCCGACTATATAGACAAGGTGCGTTTCCTGGAGCAGCAGAACAAGATCCTGCAGCTCAAGGGCCAGGGCAAGTCGCGTCTCTGGGACCTCTATGAGGAGGAGATTCGGGAGCTGCGACGGCAAGTGGACCAACTCACCAATGACAAGGCCCGCGTGGAAGTGGAGCGCGACAATCTGGCTGAGGACATCTTGCGCCTCCGAGAGAAGTAAGACGGTGCTCACGGCGCCCCACTGGGGGCACGGAAATGGAGGCAGAGGGGAACAGCACCCCGCGAGTGGCTGCCACGCCCTTGGGGAAGAGGCCAGGGCTGCGGCTCTCGGGCGAACGTGGGGGAGTGAGGCTGTGGTTGCAGTGGCGCAGCCCCGCCCTGAACCCAGACCTTGCAGTTAGCATTTCCCTTCTCCCCCTACTTATTGCCCAAGAACGCTCCGGTTCTTGTTACAGATTTCTTCAAACTACCACGTTATCTGTTGTTGAAGGCCATCGGACAGATGAGAGAGATTTCCCCAAACTTTCAGAAAGTTTCCTGGTTCTCCTGGGGGGTTGCCAGGTGCCAGAAGGAAGGAGGGGGGAGAGGATAGTTCTGAAGGAAGCAAGACAAAGGGATGGAAGAAGCTTTTCAGGGGTAGTGGGAGAGGGGTTTGTCTTGGAAGTTGTTGCAGCGAGCGTTTTGTCTCAGCGCAGTACCCCCAGGTCCGGCTAAAACTGCAGAAGGTGGGAGTTCTAAAAGCTTTAGTCTCTGGTGAGGGTGGAGATGGCGCAGCAGCTCTTGTCTCATTTTTGTAACACATTGGCATTCTGGTTTCAAACACATACAGTTTGATTTAGTTTGTCGTTTACTTAAGCTAAGTTGGCTCACTTTTACAATATCACGACACACACACATAGTTTAAAGCCCTATAGTTTAAAATGTAAAAAGTATTGGAGGATAAGAAATTTAGTTTAACTGGAATTAAGCCAATAAGTTTCTTTTCTTCTTTCCAAGTCCTATTGTGGCATTAAAGTTAGATGGAGGTATCACTATGCACAACTATTTTGTGATATAATAAGGGTGAAAAGAAGCCATCTATCTCTGTGGCTGAAGGGTATTAATGGTTTCTATGGGCTTCACTATGGAATGTAGATACACACATTCTAGCAAATGTGATGGCTCTGGACAGAAATAATAGGAGTCTTTGTGTTCCCAGAGCAGCTATGCAACAGGCTACATTCTTATTGAATATGTAATTATGCAAGCATAGTTTTAATTGGGCACAAGTATTTGCTAACATCCGTTATCTAATATCTGCCCCAGACTGGTAAATTATGTGATGTGTAAAGTTCTTAAAGCTACAGTCACTTCTCACATTTTGAGAAGCCTTTCTTTATTGCGTCCTTATATTCTTTTTATTCTCTCCATTAACAAAAATAAACCCAAGGATGAATAATGGAATTATATGAAAAGCTTTTTATTTTTGCTCCAAAATTAGATGGAGTTAAAATTGGTATCCTAAACCAGGGAGATTCCCAGCATAGTTTTGCTCTTGGGAACACTTAATGGGATTTGCTGCAAAACTCTTTCAGATAAATAGTCTAGGATAAAATTTTTAATCTGAAACACATTTGCCAAACCAATTGAAACACAGCTATATGTGCCTTATTTTAGTCCTTGAGCATTTATGACCATTGTTCCTATAATATTTTCTGCAGAGTTATGAGTTAATATAAAACAATACAATATGAAAGATTCCCTGTTTTGGGATTTAATAAATGCTTCATTCTCTTCCATGAAATAGAATGTCACTTTGAAGATCTAAAAAGAGGTTAATAAAGTATCTTTTATATCTCTTTTAGGGCTTAACAGGAAGCCCAAATGAATTTTTTCTATTCCATTTTTAAACATTTTTCCATGAAGATGATAAGTGTCTCAACATTTTAATACTATAAGGCTATAAACTATAATGCAAATTATTAATAAACTGTAATCCAAGTTATTACAAGATAAGGGATATTAAACATTCCCTGGAGGGGAAATAAAATCTTATTTGCAAGATCACACATTCTGGTTTGGAATGTAGACTTCATAAATAGTGAAAACAAAGAAGAACAAGATCAGCAAGAAGTCTCTCTGTAGTTTTGTTTTGTGCAAACATTTTGGCCAGTCATTGTGAAACTGGTTAAGTAACTGAATTGACACAGTAACAAGTGAAGAAGATAGACACACCCATATAGGATGAGTCAGGGAAGTTTCAGGAGAAGAATTCACTAGAAAAGACAAAACAAATATAGTTCTTTTTCTTATTTGCCTGGCTGCACTTTTGCCTGTGCATATCCTGAATTGGAGGATTGAATAGCTACTTGATATAAATCTAGTCTTGTAACCTGGATGCCAGAAAATGAAATAGTTGCTCTGGATCCCAAGGATAAATATCAGAACATTTTCACAGAGAGAAAGGGAGAGAGAGAGAGAAAATGAACTTAGATATATGCTTAAACTTTTGAAGCACAAATTTCTGTTTTACATGTACTCATGTTACATGAAATTGTGAAATGAAATTTGCTCACCCTGATCATCATGTTATTCCATGGAATTAAATCGTAAAAACTCTGCAGCATTGATTTTCTAGATTTAAAAAATAATAAAACACTACTGATAAAAATGTAGATTCAAGAATAATTGAGCACTAATTACCATGTTAGTATACATTTATTTATTTTTAGGCTGTCTGTTAGTTCCTTTGAGTACAAACAATTGAGTCCCAGTTCAAATTTATAAATAGGAAAAGAGAACATAGCATAGTGTAGCACAAAGTGATTTATAAACTTATTCAAGGGTCATAAAATTTGTCAATGTCTTTTCTATAGTAAAGAGACTAGGTTCATGTGATTAACTTAAAATGAATAAATGAGATAAACCGTAGACATTTGCACCCTCTATATCTTGTCTTTTCTCTCTTCAAAATAGGATGTGGACAATGCATCTCTGGCACGTCTTGACCTTGAACGTAAAGTGGAATCCTTGCAAGAAGAGATCGCGTTTTTGAAGAAACTACATGATGAGGTCAGTGGCATAGCTGTCAGTGAATGAATGAGGGGAAAGCTGCTCCCTGTCCACCTGACTGACCTTCTGTCTGTCCTTTCCCTCAGGAAATCCAGGAGCTGCAGGCTCAGATTCAGGAACAGCATGTCCAGATTTATGTGGATGTCTCCAAGCCTGACTTCACGGCTGCCCTGCGTGATGTAGGTCAGCAGTATGAGAGTGTGGTGGCCAAGAACCTTCAGGAGGCAGAAGAATGGTACAAGTCCAAGGTATGCAGTGAGTCTGTGTGGTAGAACAAAAGAAAAGCAATTCTGAAAACACTACACCTGTCTGTGATTTCTAACTATTTTTTAGCTTGGCTCAAAAGCTGGCTTTAACTTAAATCTTTTGCTACAGCCTCCCCACCATGCACTGTGCCTCTTTTAGAATAGTAGACCCTGTTTTCACTAATCTTTTACAGTACTTCAGAGAAATCCCCAACACCACTATATTTAAATGAGTTCAATAGAATGAATACTGTTTGAAAACTAAAGTCAGCATTCTAATGCTCTTTCTGTAACTTCAAAACATAAACTAGACATAGTTCAGAAAACACTGGGTCAGAATTATGATTTCTTTCCCTAAGAGTGAAAAGACTCGAATGTGGACAATATCCATTTCTGATTTCTTCCCAACAGTTTGCTGACCTATCTGAGGCTGCTAACCGGAATAATGATGCTCTGCGCCAGGCAAAGCAGGAGTCAAATGAGTACCGGAGACAGGTGCAGTCTCTCACCTGCGAAGTGGATGCACTTAAAGGAACTGTGAGTACCACCCCATAGTAAAAGGAGGAAATTATGAGCTTGGATCCATTTTGTTGACCAAGCTAATAGTGACACCTGAACAAAATTTCAAGTGAAGAAAATTTATATATTTGTCCAAAGAAAATGAGTGCTCCAGATAGACGCACAAAGCACTAGATGGAATTCTTGGAGGTATTAGCTTAATCTGTGGTTGCTTGCAGTAAGAGGAACTTGCTGCTCACATTCTCCATCCAAAATTAGAGTGGGCACCCTTTTCCACTAATGGACCATTGTATACCATCTATAATTGGTTCTGGGAATAGCTAGGTGTTTCCAGGAAGTAACATCAGAAGCCCTTCTCACCTCCTGCAAAATGAGTCCCTGGAACGCCAGATTCGTGAAATGGAAGAGAACTTCGCCGTGGAAGCTGCTAACTACCAACACACTATTGGCCACCTGCAGGATGAGATTCAGAACATGAAAGAAGAAATGGCTCATCACCTTTGTGAATACCAAGACCTGCTCAATGTTAAGATGGCTCTTGACATTGAGATTGCCACCTACAGGAAGATGCTGGAAGGCGAGGAGAGCAGGTAGAGAACACAGACTCTTATGTGCGAATTAGTAGCTGGAGTTCCAAGGCACTCTGCCCCTCTTTTTATCTTTTGAACATTTCTTCAAGGTAACTCCTTTCCACTCCTTATAGATGAGAAACTTCAGGTTCAGAGGAAGCAACCTGCCACAGACAGAGCTAATAATAGCAGAACTGGAATTAGAACCCATAGTTTGTCAAAATCCAAACTATTTCCCCTCTGTAATGTCTCTAGTTTATGTCTCTGTGAGGAAATGCTTGAAATAAAAATTTAAATGTACTAATGGGACCAACCACAGGTAAATAGTTATGAGACACATCTCTAATGTGAATTGAAAGAGTAATTTTTATTGGATGAAAATGAGGAGTATATAAATTTATTCCTTGCTATTAGAGGATAACAATTTTACTGTTTTTCCTTTGTCTTTTTTATAGGATTTCTCTGCCTCTTCCCAACTTTTCCTCCCTGAACCTGAGGGGTAAGCATTTTATTTCCTTTTTTGAAAACTTTCAACAGGTTATGACCTTGAATAAAAGCTGTACATACTCAGTGCAGCAGTATATTCCCAGCAAGAATAAAAGAAGAAATCCATATCTTATCTGTTTATGGTAAAGCCCTCATTTTTTCTGATACCTGAAAAATGCCAAAATGTCAGAAAACATGCATAATTTTCAAATCCAAGTACTTTCTTGAATGTTACACTTCAAGATAAATGTAAACTTATTTTTGCTCCTTCCTAATGGAGTACACTGTAACGTTTCATTCATGAGGGCAAGGAGGTATTAGATAACTTGTTTTTCAAACAGATAATATTTCGTAGAATTATTTGGGAATAGCACTTTTTTTTCAAACAATTGCAAAATAATCAATTCTTTGAGTAAAATGGGTTACATTTTTTAAAAGTTTTATTTTTTGTATTATTTATTTAGAAACTAATCTGGATTCACTCCCTCTGGTTGACACCCACTCAAAAAGGACACTTCTGATTAAGATGGTTGAAACTAGAGATGGACAGGTTGGTATCTTTAAAATTGAAAAATGGAAAAAAATAATTAAAACAAACAATAACAAATTAAAAGAAAATAAATAAAATGGAGTAATTTCAGAAGGGTATCAATCCCCTTTCAAGTCAATAAACCTATATATCAGAAATAGCTAGCTAATTTGAGAAGTTGCCTTTTCTTCCTTTCATGCCTGCTACAAGAATAAACTGCTTGTTCCAGCAATACACATGGCCTAGTAATTATTTGGCTCCAGGATGAGATTGTATAGTAATTCTCTTCCTTCATTCCAGAATTAGCAAACTGTTGTGGTACTTAATTTGAAATGGAAGTAAGACTTCCTTAAGTTACTTCTTATACTACTTCACCACATTACCTCAATATCAGGATTGTTTTTATCTTGGACATATGGCCCTGTCTTAATGACTGTTGCCTAAATACTTCTAAACCTCTACATTTATTATAAGAATGTGCCTACAGATCAATTGGTTTCTTGTTACCGCTCTGTATTAGGAAATACATGGTTGCACTTTAGTGTAATCATGAAATCTTCCCTTACACATAAATTTAAAATGTACTTGCTATTCATTTTAATATGCCTTTATTGCTTTTAAGTTTTACTGCATAGAGTTTTTATGGCATCCTTCAAAAACACAGGTTTTTGAAAAGTTTTCTTTTGGTATGTCATAAATTCCATGGATAGTTACTTTGCCTATAGATGACAGGCATTTTGTACATGTATCAGTCCCTCTATGCTGCAATTCTTACCATGTAGAATCAGTGCGACCTTCCAAATGGCACAATAAATTATATATGTTTAATAAGATTTTTCTTTGCTGTGATTTATGGAATAATTTAAACTTTTGCATGTAGTATTATATTTGATTTGAGTTTTATTTATTTTTAACAGGTTATCAACAAAACTTCTCAGCATCATGATGACCTTGAATAAAAGCTGTACATACTCAGTGCAGCAGTATATTACCAGCAAGAATAAAAAAATCCATATCTTAAAGAAACAGCTTTCAAGTGCCTTTCTGCAGTTTTTTAGGAGCGCAAGATAGATTTGGAATAGGAACGAGCTTTAGATCTTAACAACCGACACTCCTAAAAGATTTAGAAAAAAAGTTTACAACATAATCTAGTTTACAAAGAAGTCTTGTGCTAGAATAATTTTTAAAAAGTATTTTTGAATACCATTAAAACTTCTTTTTTTCCAGCAAGTATCTGAGCAACTTGTTTCTGCTTCAATAAATCTTTAGAAAAACTTTTCTACTGTGTTATTTACTGTATAACATTAGAACAATTATCTCTTTGATCCTATTTGTTAATTTGCCACTAAAATAATATTTAGGTATTAAGTTAGTAAATTCTATTTCTTTATGCTCACTTCTTTTCAGTTGTTACTATTATCTTTTAAATTTAGGCTGGCAGTGTTCAGTGGTAAGATACAGGTTCAATCCTGTACACCAAAGAAAAAATTTACAATTAGATACAATATAGATGGCCCGCCACTCAGGATGGTTCAATGAAGAATTTTTTTACTTCCTAATGAACAAAAATCCCTGTGCATTCAGTAGAAATTGTACTTCTGGTCTTTTTCTAGGCTAGTGATATATGGTATAGTACTCTTATATGCAGTGAGCCACAGCTCCCAGTCTACCACACAAAACAAGAGACACTGCACTATACTGTGTTGCTGAGCTTGTTTGTAGGTTAAGTTTATTAAATGCATTTTCAACTTACAATGTTTTCAATTTCTGATGAGATTATTAGAATAATACCCAGATGTAAGTAGTTGGGAACCTGTGTAATAAAATGACGTGTGCAAAATTGATAGACCTCTTTATAACATGAGTTCAGCTGGATCCATGTTCACGTGTAATTTCAAGTCCAGAGACTTCATAAAGTTAAAAAATGCAAACTTCTTTTTCTGTATGTGCAGCACAAGATTAGTACAAATTCCACTATGGGATTTGAATCATTAAGCAATGACCAAAGTTGCAGGAAATGCAACTTCCACTTGCAGGATGTAGAGAAATGGGGCAAGTTCACCAAGTTTCAAGTTATGAAAAGTGGCGTGCTTTGGTGTATGCGGTTGTATGAGCATAAATAACATGTAAACTTGTATTTACATCTATAGATTTAAACTTTTAAAATAGAATTCTTCCCTCAGGCCTGCCCTTTCAACCAGCTGATCTGTCATTAAAGTTGGCACCTGCAGAGTTAATAGAATAGATATTTTAATGACCTTTGTATTTGGAAAATGGTATCAGACACAAAATAAAAATCCCTGCCTTTTCAACTGGGGAGATGAGATTATTACAAGTACATCACATGGCCAGACAGTGCTAACTGTAAGTGTAATGAGGTTTTAAAACCTGGAGCACTAAGAATAAGTAGTGTAGTCATAAAAAGCTTCCTATAGATCTGCCATGGGACAGACCTTAGGAAAGTTCATAAAATTTAGAGAAATAGAAGAAGGAAGGTATTGCCCAGAGGCAAGAGAGTTGTTATAATGGTTGACAGTGTGTATTTTGGAGTGAAACTCCTTTGGGTACATTCCTGGACTTCTCTAAACCACCATTTCCTGTATCTTTATTATTATTATCCCATATCCTTCAGAAATAATACAGTAGACATATGTTGTAATTTTTTTCTGTGCTTGCTGTATCCCTCTCTGAAGTTGCTGAGGGGAATAGTAATAGTTCACGGGAAGTCTTGCTTATAGGCAGCTATGTTAGCTGTGATTTTTATCATTTTGTGACAACAGGCACAGCAGAAGTAAAGAAATGATTGGACACTGAAGTGACTCCTAGCTAGGGTGACTTTGAACCCTGACTTGCCTGGAGTAGTCATAGTTCACACCTGTGTGTCAGCACAATTATTAGAACTGCCCCTTTCAGACTCACAAATGTACCATTTCAGACAATAGGTTACCCCTGTCATCCTATCCTTAGAATAATCTAGTAAGAAGGCTATTCTGTTCATATTGGGATTTCTTGAGTGTGGTTGACCCCTATTCCAACAACTGCCATGGTATGATCTGCTTCACCAGTGTAAACTAGCAGATATCTAAGCCCTTAACCCATTAAGTCCCAAGTTCTGAATTCTGCAAATATTTTAATGCAGTTGACACAGGTGCATTAAAATAAGTTGGAAGTCATAACCAAGAGCCTATATATATGATTAATTATATAATTAATATAATTATTATATTAATATCAGATTTAATAATTAAATTCTCATTTTATATTATATAATTATATATCAGATACTATATGTGAATTTTTATAAGTGTTCTACATCTAAGATAATGGGACAAAATGGATCAAGAAACCTTTTCTATTTGATTTTTGGTTTTGTTCTCAGTCTTTTAGCCATGCTCACCATGTTCCCCCCTCAGCATCCTGACCCTATTTCCTTTCTCACTTTGTTCGGTTTATATGAATGTCATCCCAGGAAGCCTCAGATTCATGTTGGTTTTCTTCACACAAATGACCCTTTAGTATTTAAAAGGAATTAAGAAGTCAGTCACAATTTGTTTTGTTTTGTTTTAAGGGAAGAGAGAATTCATGACAAGGAGTTTGGCCCATACCCTTCAAGACTACTGGGGTCCCCATCCTTCAAAATCCCTTATAGCTCTTTCAAAAATCACATCCCAGAAGTGGAAAACATGAGCTGGCCTCTCTTATCTGTGACCGTCAGAAATTAGACCTTAATGAAAAGGCCTCACAGGAGCCCATGTCATAGGAATTAAAATCTCATTAAGTCTTCTTTTATTTTTGTCTTTAATTATGCTGTTAGCATTTTCCTTATCTTCCACTTTGAAAAACTCATAAAAGAAACCATGTTCTCACCACCTAGGGTGAAGCAGAGATTAGTGCTGGGTTCTTTTATATATAACATTATTCCAAGATTAAAGGAGATAACAGAAAAATGTAGAGGGTGGAGAGAAGGAAATTAAGACATAAAGGATACTTCTGTAGAAAGTTACCCAGGGTACTGTTAAATCCAACTCAGTTTTCTCACAACCATGACAAATGGAAGAGACTGCTGGTGTATGAAACAAATGTCTTATTTTACCCTGAAATATACAATAGTAATCTCCCTTTCCACAACCAGACTTTTAACAAAGCCACTCAGAAAACAAAATCTCTTTTCTAAGACTGTGAGATTAAGGGAGTAAAGAGGAGAGGAAGAAGGGGAGGGACACCATCTTCTATTACAGCTATGGTCTGAATGCTTGTGTTCTCCCAAAATGCATATGGTGGAACCAAAGTCCCAATGGATGGTATTCAGAGGTGGGGCCTTTGAGGTACGAGGTCAAGAGGGCAGAGCTCTCATCAGTGAAATTAGTGCCTTATCAAAGAGGCCTGGCAAAGCTTATCTGGTCCTTCCACTAGCAGGACACGGCATGAAAGCACCATGTATAGACTAGGACTCGGGCCCTCACTAGAGGTGGAATTTGTTGGTGGCATGGTCATAGACTTTGCAGCCTCCTGAATCATAAGAATTTAGGTTTCTGTTATTCCTAATACACCAAATATAGGCATTTTGTTACAGCAGCTCAGACAGACTAAGCCTTCATGGGCTTCTTAAAGTAAGCAAGAAAAGCAAACAGTATGTCCAAGAGAATGCTGTCTCTCCAACCTGCCCGACCTCAACTAAATGAAGGGTCTGAATTGTTCTGCTCATGCTTCCATAACAAAATAGAGCACATAGGGTGGTTTAAACAACAGGAGTTTAGTTTCTTATTGTTCTAGAGATCAGGAAGTCTGAGATCCAGGGGCTTGCAGAGAGATATAGAAAACCTGACAGTCTTTCTTGAAAAAAAAAATAAATAAACAACAGATGGTATAACACTTGAATTCTGCCAAACATTTAATTTGCAAAATTCAAATCATAAACACTTTCAGATCATAAAAATGAGGGAACATCTTCTAATTCATTATATGAAGATAGTTGACTTAGTCATTGGTGATACTACAAGAAAATACCTGAGAATGGATAATTTACCAAGAACATACATTTATTTCTTACTGTTCTTGGAGACTGAGAGTCCAAGATCAAGGATGCAACAGGTTTGGTGTCTGGTGAGGGCCTGGTCTCTGCTTCCAAGGTGCTTCATTTTCATAGCATCCTCTGGAGGAGATGAATGCAGTGTCCTCAAATGATGGAAACGATAGAAGGGGTGGAAAGGGATGAATTTCTGGCAAGCCCTTTCATAAGGGCATTTAATCTCTTTCATGAGAATAGAGCTCTCATGACTCAGTCACCTCCTAACTGTCACACCATCCCTCCAAATACTTCATATTTCATCGTGAACGTTGGAAGGGACACAATTACAAAACTAGACAAAGACACCAAAGCTGATAAACACGGGACGTCAACTTTATTCATGGAGACAGATACACATATCCTCAAGACATATCAGCCAACCAAATTGTGTTGACCCAGGTTCTTTGAAAAAACAAAAGTTGGGACCATATGCAGAAGTGATCTATTTAGAAGGATAAATTGGAAGGAACATCAGTAGATAGGCAAGCCTTCAGGCTGTGACGCAGGCCTGACACCAAGAAAGGATACAGGGAAAGAGGGAGCAACTGCAGTAGCCTCAGACTGCAGTGCAGAAAATGTCTCAACCAAGTCAATGAGGGATCCTCAAGTCAGTCTCACATCAGGGGAATCTCAAGGCCCAGAAGGAATGGGTCACTACCATTTTTACCATGTACAGTCCAGAGGAAATGTATCTTGACCCAAATGTTGTAGCAAGTCCAGAGAAGCAGCAGGGGGCGCTGTCAGTTAATTATGCCCCCTGAAGCACAGGATGTTACTGATGTATTTTCCTTGCCGCTACTCAAAGCTAGCAATATGTTTTTAAAATGTCTGTATGTATTATAAATACATCAAAATCATAGATAAATTTGGCATAGCTCAGAAATGCAACATTTTTAAATATTCAAAGCGATGAACAGAATTTAACATTTTAATAGACTGAAGAGAAGACCCTATGATCAACTTGATAGATACATTAAAAAATCTACAAAATTCAACATCTAGTTAAATATAAAAATGCAAAGACCTTTTTAAACTTGATGACAGGTAACTATAAGAAACCAAGTGTATACACAGAAACAACTGGAACAAAGAAACTTGCTATCCCCACTCCTACTCAATGTTATACTACAGGAAAAAGTAAAGAATTAAAAGACTAGAAAATAAAGAGAGGAGATTAACAGGCCATAAATTGTAAATGACAAGACTGATTATTTCGAAAACTCAAAACTATTTACAGACAAATTATGTATGAAGAAAAAGCAAAGGGCCAAGAGAAGATGAGACACTCCTTGATAAGACAAGAAGTAGAACATCGAGGTAGGAAAATGTCCTGATACACAGTGGTATCTTGTAGCAAAATATAATGATGTAGATTGATATAGAATAGACACAAAGAGAATTTAATGGAGTATGCCAAAATCAGCACATGCATGAAAATTTTATTTATGATAAGGATTGTTCTAATAAGTATTAATTGAAAAATAATTTTACTATGGGTTTTTAACATGGAAATGGGATCATTATATACTAGTTTTATTCCACTGGCTTTCTGTACTATGGGCCCAATGTTCTCTTTCTGGCCACTTTCATCTTAAACTTGAAGCAAGTCCCTCCTTGGAGAAAAGAAATGATGACTAGGTAGTTTTAATGTCCCTTTCTCACTCTCTAAAGATTATTAAATACACAAATTTTGTATCTAATTGTTCACTATGAATATATATGAGATATATATATATATATATATATATATATATATATATAGTCTAAAGTTCATTTTAGGAAGCTAGCCTTATGTTTGACAATTTTTAAAGTCTTTCTTTTCCTGTTCATTGACTCTTTAACCTGTGCACAACACAATTCCAATTAAATACAGGTACTATAAGCTGCAGTTATGTCATGGAACACGTGCAGGGTTGGGAGTATAGTCAGATAATTGAACATTCTCCCCACTACCTCCAAATAAATTCTCTCTCCCTCCGTGATTCATTGATCATAAGTTGGTTTACTATGAGAGAAAAGAAACGGATAGGTTGAAGCTTTCCCCATGTGGTAGATAGGATGAACTGCCTATGAAACAATACAATCTACCCAAGGCAAATTTCATTTCAAAATGTTTCTCCCTGTGGGATCTGACAGAAGCAGGCAGTTTTTGTTCCAATTGCCAGGAGCATTAGCAAATCATTCTGCCTGTTGTGTGTTGTCACCTATCAAGCCTATGAGTTACTGTTTGAGTTTGGTTTTCTTTTTTCTTCTTCTTCAAACTGACAGAGCAAAGTGGAAGCAGAATATGTCATCCATGCAGTTCCAGTCTGTTCTATTCAAGAATTCGACATGCTCAGGCCTATGTTTGGCTTTCAGAACCACATGCCTCCTCCCCAGCCCTCTTTTTGTCCAATAGCCCAGTGCATTTATTTCTAGGTCTTTGACTAGCCAGACATTGTTGCTCTCAGCCCTGATATTTCTATGTAGTTTTTTTTGGGCTACTTCTCCTTTCATGCCAAGTTTATTCATGTATCCTATCACTGGGACATCTCCCCAACCATCTCCACCATCTTTTAAGATCATTTGTGAATGTGGCAGCAATGGTTGGCAGCAACCATTTCTAAATTTTCAACTTAGACCCACAAATTGAGCCAACCTACCTGTAAACCAAGCTCAAGTTATTTCTCTTTCAGTTGGTTGGCACCTCTGCCCAGATGACCACAGATGTGAACTGGGGAGGGAGACTTATGTGTGGAATATGTTGCTCCCATAGCCCAAAGGGATCTAGCCAGTGGTGTGCTGTTCTCTGAAGAAAAGAAATGCAGCTACATTATTCTTTTTCACTCTAGAGAGAATATTCAGGTATACCCCTGACTACTGAGTCTCTAATACTTTATTGAAGGGGCAGGTCCCTGACTCTTCCCAGGACCTTTATCTGACCCTCTGGAGCATGTTTGTTACCAGGGGACACTAAACTTCACTTCCCGGTCCTGCTCAATCAGCATAGTGGCATTGATGGAGTGGATCAATGGGATGCTCAGTGGGATGTCTAGATATCTTTGGATTACATCACAACTGACAATGGAGAGTGAAAAGAAGCTGAAGCAAAACTGTAAACTAATGTTTCGGTCTATTTTATGGGAATACAGATTGCTCTGAGACAAATAGAGTAAAATAAAAATACAAACGACATTTGCTAAATTAATGGAGCACATCCTTTACCTGAGGAATTTTCTGCACTAACAACACTGCCATGTCCGGCACAGCAGCTGAAATTGGGGCTATTACTTGGCTGAATGTGCAGTAATCTCCATTCATGTTGCTGGATCTAGCCAGCTTCTGCAAGGCTCAGAGACTAATGGATTAAATAGATACGATAGAACCCCCCACCCCATCCCCACATTCTTTTGGGTTTTTTAATGATGGCGTTTATTTTTGCTATTTCCCTGGGATGTGATATTGTGATTTATTACCCTAGATGAAGGGTGAAGGGAGAAAGATTCATAGACTTCTGTTTGGTCTTTCCTACTATGGTAACTCTTACCTCATAGGCCAATGTCTGTCTCAATGTGGAGACACCTAAACTTTCAAGTATGTTGCTTCAACAATACACTCAGGGACTAGAAAAAGTACCAGTGGGCCCATTGTGAACTAGACATTTTCTAGACTGCTTCCTGACCCCTATAATCCTCCAATTTAACACAAGAGTTTGGTGCTCCTTTGGATCTCTGATACTATTGTCAGTTGTGACCATGTGTCTGAAAGTCCTCAAAAGGTCTAGGCATTCTCTCATTCCCCAGTGTGCAGTTACGCCAATAAATGGCTGCAGGACCCTGTCCCTTTGAAGGACTTGGGACATGTTACAGAAGTTACTATTGAAGCATTTGCAGGGTTCTTTCTCTTAAGCTACCCCATATCTCTTCAGTCAATGTGTCTAGATCTGAAAGTTGACTTAAGAAAACTAAGCAAGGGATCAAAACTTTTTTACTGGGTGACTGCCACCTGCCTCCGGCTCCTCCATTCTTTCTTTCCTCTGGTTGTTGAAGTTAAGAAGGCCCATTGTTGATTAATTCTGTATTTTGCCCTGAAAGAAGCCAGGTTCTATGACTCATCTCCACAATGTCCTGAGAGTCAAGCCCCCTAGAAGGCCCTTTCATCCTTGCCAGTCTTTACCGTCATGGTGGCTCCCTGGCATCTGATAGCTAAGGGATGCCACATGGCCTCATCTTCACACTTATAACCAAGCCCAGCTCTGTGTCTGCCTTGCCTACTGTCAGCCTTGGCCTATGGAACTCATCTTACCATCTGCTTTCTCTGACCACTCCTGGTCCCAACTGTGTCTGTTCAGATCTTCTAAGAAGTAGAAGCCAAGACAGCATTAGATGGTTAAGATGCTTATTAGATGCAATATTTAGGGCAGATAAAAGGGCCTAGGGTGGGGCCGGGGATGTGGCTCATGTGGTAGCGCATTCGCCTGGCATGCGTGCGGCCCGGGTTCGATCTCAGCACCACATACAAAGATGTTGTGTCCACCGAAAACTAAAAAATAAATATTAAAATTCTCTCTCTCTCTCTCAAAAAAAAAAAAAAAAAGAAAAAAAAAACGGGCCTAGGGAAACTATAGCTAGGGAGAGCCTTTAGAACCCAGTGCAAGTTTGCCATCTGTGAAGGGTAGGGGGAAGAATGGATTAGAGGCTCTTCTTATAGTGCTTCTCTAAGAAAATCATTGACCAGAACAATGCAGTCGGGGAGGTGGTTTGAGCTAAAGTTGTTCATTAGAGGAATCGTTCCTGAGGCAAATGGACCCACCATGATCCATCACTGGTGCAAACAGCCCAGAGGTAACAGTGGTTCTGAGCAGATGCAGAGGGACATACTGAGGTGACAGTCAGTTGGCTGTGTTCTACAGTGCCCTCTCTAGAAAGAACATCCACAGTTACCTGCTTGTCACTAGAAACAATGGTTCTTATTAAAGAAGAATATTTACTTAAATGAAGCATGATCTGTTAATATTCCTCCAATCTGCCATTGAGGGGAAAAATACGACGTTGTCAGATAGGACATTGTTCCTTTTTCATCCTCTCATTTTTCAGACTGTGCTTTGGCTCTGTCTGCATTTGAGAACAGAAATCCTGTGTATCCATTCATCTTCTCAGGGCCTTCTCTAATTATCAAAGGCCTCCTCGCTAAAGCTCTGAAATTATCATTTTCTTTTAATGTCACTTCCTCAAAGTAACTTCCCTTGATCTTTTTCATTTTTTCCCTGTTCATCTACCTTATTTTTCTCCTAAACACTTTTTTTCCCTCCAACACATGCATTACTCTCCATCATTATATACTTACTTGTTTGCTTAATTGATGACTTTCTGGGACCCCTTTTAGAATGGAAGTCACATGAGCTCAGGAGCTTTCTTGGTCTGTTCATTGATGTATCTTCACATTCATCAAATACTGCCTGGTATACAGTATGTACATTATAGATGATGGCTGAATAAATAAATCAAATCTAGGAAGGCCAACTTCTCTCTACAGGTCTAAAACCAGCCCTTGGGGTAGGAAATGTGGAGAGAGAGAAAAGATGTTTTCCCAGTTATACGATGGATACCTCACAGTCATCCTATAAACCAAGAATTAAAATCCCCATTTTACCACCACTACCACCAAAACAAAACAAAACAAAACAAAAAAACCAAAACCCTATTTTACAACTGAGAAAGCTGAGGTTGATAGAAGTTAAGGAATATTGAAAAGGTGGCCCAGCTAGTAAATTGTAAAGCTGTAAATCCAGTTCCAAAATATGTGCTCTCAACCAATATAAAATACTAAACTAAACTAAAAAAAAATCTAGCTTAAAAATACATTAGGTTCTCAGAAACACTAAAACTACTAAATTTTCAAACTTCTTGAACATAATGACTCTTAGCATCAATCTACAAAATTACCAAATTATAAAACAGGCATTGTGAATAATCCTAAAGCACTTCTGAATTTTCCAACCCAAAACCGATTGCATCCTCTTTTTGCAAAGTGAAGTAAAACTGTTTGCTAATCAAGCCTCCACAGGTTTTAAATGTTCCACATAGAATATTAGAAATCGAGAGAACCATTAAGTCATTACCTAGTGCCAAATTGAGTGCTACAGTGTACTTTTCTGGTATTTTAACCTGTCTAGCATCTAATGATTCAGAAAGTGTTTCTTTTATTTAATCCCTCTCAGAATTTTTATCCCTCACTAGAAGCTACTAATAACCTCCCTTGTCAGGAAAGCAAGTTTCTTCAGATACCTGTAAGTAAGTCTCTTAAAATACCTGTCAAATGATTTCATGTGATTAATCTAAAGCAAAGTTTCTTTTTTTTTTTTTTCAAGGAGCAGAATCATTCTATTGTGATGAAGATGGATAGGAAAAAAACTGCAACTGCTGTGGTGTCCAAAGAAACACCGCCATCTACTGGTGGGTCTAGAAGTCACAGGGCTTTTCCAAAGGCCATATTTAGCTTCAGGGAATTGGAAGGATTAAAACCCAATGGATATTCATCAGTGTTTCTAAAAACCTAATCTAAGTAAAATAATAATAATAATTGTGATTAGTACACAATAATATTATTATTAATAATCATAATATTATTAATATACTTTATTATATTAATATAATATGGTTGATATAATAAGTTGACATTATACTATTAATGATTATATATTATTAATAATAATCACAATTATAATTATTTATATAACATTTAAGACTATCTACTGACTTCTGCATTATTTATTACAGTCCTTTAATTCACTAGGTAGATGGAAGATTTTTTATTAAATCCTGTACCTGAAATGTATAGTCAGAGAAGTTCCGTCCAGGAAAGAGTGAAATGAGCAAAATTCTGTTGTTTTTATGACCTCAGAACACACTGTCTTAGTCAGATTTTTGCCGCTGTGACCAAAAGACCTGAAAAGAATAATTTTAGAGGAGGGTAAGTTTATTTGGGGCCCACGGTTTTAGAGGTCTCAGGCCATAGGTGGCCAACTCCATTGCTCTAAATCCAAGGTAAGGCAAAACATCATGGTTGGAAGGTGTGGCAGAAGAAAGCACCTGACAACATGGCACCAGGAAGCAGAGAGAGACTTCTTTCACCAAGGACAAATATGTACTCGACAGGCACATCCCAAATAACCCACCTACTTCAGTCTTACCCTACATGCCCTAGTTACCCCCCAATTAATCCGTACCAGAGGATTAATGCACTGATTAGGTTAAATCTCTCATAACCCAATAATTTCACCTCTAAACCTTCTTATATTGTCTCATGCCCGAGTTTTGGGGGACACCTCATATCTAAACCATAACACATACTTTGTCAAAAACAATTCTTCAAAAATCAGTAATAACATTGGGAAATTATACAGCTTTGTCAGAAGATGAACCTGTGTCCAAATTCAGGAACCTCCATTTATTGGCTTTGTCATTACAACACTACTTAATCTCTCTGAGGCTCAGTTCTCTCAACTGAAAAAGAGGATTAAAGATAGTTATCCTGACTGACTCTAGCAATAAGAAGACACAATTAACATGAAATGCTTGTTCACACTGAATACTCAGTAATGGGGTTATTACGTTTAATGAGTAGAAATATTCTGGGACCATTTGCTTCTTGCCGACCCAACTGGGATTTGGAGAGTGCTTGTTCAACTTCAATTTGCACTCGAATCACCAGGTAATCTCGTTACAGTTACCTTCCCTCACCCTTTCCTCCCCTCTCCCTGATCTCCTCCTGTTTCCTCAATAGTGTACCTGTTACATCTTTTTTTCTTTTTCTTTCCTAGATTCCACATATGAGGAAAAACATATGATTCTTATCTTTTTGAGTTTGGCTTATTTTGTTTAATCTGATCTCCAGTGAGGGATTTTTTTTTAATGAGGTTAAATGAAAAAGCAGGTGGGAAGTAGGTTTCCTACTTGATATGTCTTTTGTGTCTTGGGATATCTGAAGGTAACTAACTTAGGAATCTAACAACAACAAGAAAAAAAAACTATTAGAAATTGGAAGACAATAAATATATAAAAAGATGGATATAGCAAATTAAATGAAAAAAAAAGAGAGAGAGAATACACTTGTTAAGGCTCTCATAAGAAGCAACATAATATTCTGAAAATAAATAGAATTTAGTCAATTTGATTATTTTAGTACTGGTCTTAGCTTTATCTTATACTACAAAATAGCTTCAACTTTAAAATATTTAGCAAATTCTCTTTGGTAATTATTATTTGTTGTGGTTGTTAAAATCATAACAATGAAAGTCAATCACTTAACCTTCTTGAGTATATGGAGCCTTAAAATGCTTATTAACTAAATTATTTTGGGAATTTGATGGTGTCGATTTCTTCCTTTTTTTTTTAGCAGTTAGGACAATTGAAAATAAGCACCTAACTAGATCTTTGCCTTTACTTTTCTTTCAGTTGCTTTCAGTGGCCATATGCAACCTACCACAAAACTTTTTATGTTTATCTAGTGATTTCATTTACATCATACTTTATAATTTATGCTCACAAATACTCTAATATTACACAATTATAGCTATTGTTTTTGACATATTTCTAGGTCTTCATATTCCACATACAGCTTAATATTTTTTATTACTAGTTAGGTAGCATTAATTAGTCAATTTATATCAGGTATTTGAAATTTTGTTTCGATTTTTAAAAAGTGTCATAATTTTTTATCTCCAAATATTTAAGATTATACAAGTATAAGTTATGAAAATAGTAAAATTGTATCTCTAAATCACTCTAAACACATATATTCTTTCAAATATTAAACTGTCTAATAATTTTTCCTTATTAACTTAAGTTTATATTTATTTAAACAAAATTTGAATTTTCACAAATGCAAGAATACTTAAAAAGATTAACCATATAAAACAATTGAAGTTGTCTGTGAATTGAAATAAACTAAGTTCTCTTCCTAACAACAGGAGCCAGGATAACATATCAAAAACAATTCTGTAAATGCAGCATGAAAAAAAAAGATACATGTTCACTTTTTCTGCCAGGATCCAGGAAAAATATTTATAGCAATCCAATTAAATAGCATAAAAATAATGTATTTCTCAATCATCATCATTATTATTATCATTACTTTGGACATTAGTATTATTACTATTAACATAATCATTTGTTTTTCAGTCATTCTTTGTGTTTGTCATGAGTTAGTTTAGTTGTTATCTTCCTTTGCCAATATTCTGGCAAAACAAGTATTACATGTCCCCTATCAAGATGGAAGATGGTAACCCAGCATGGTGGTGCACACCTATAATCCAGAGGCTCTGGAGGCTGAGGAAAGAGGATTGCAAGTTCAACGCCAGCCTCTGCAAAAGCAAGGCACTTAGCAACTCAGTGAGACCCTGTCTCTAAATAAAAATACAAAATAGGGCTGGGATGTGGCTCAGTAGTTGAGTGTCCCTGAGTTCAATCCCCAGTAATCCCCACAAAATGTAAGTTAGTACTGATTTATGGCCAAACTAGAAGTACAGTTGACAGTTTTGTGAAAATTGAGAAATTTTAGAAGAATATACTTTTAAAAAGCATGATATAAAACTCTTTTATAAAGAAACTAATCACTCTCTGATATAAATGTGTATCTTTATGGAAAATGCTCTTAATATTCATTAATGCATCATTAGATCAGAATATACATATTACATGTCTATATTATTTCTGGATTGATAATATCTCAAGAAAAATACAATTGAACATGTGATTTTATATTAAAAACATATAATTATAACATAAAATTTAGCTTCACAATAAATATACCAATGAACATTGCTGTTCTAACTAAATTGAACCATGACAATAGAAAAGTGAACAAGTAGACCCTCAATCTCTATGAACTTCACACAAATTAGGAGCCCCTGTTAAAGGAGAAACTTATTGTACCTATTATTTAATGTGCAGTTTGCAGAATCTAGAGTGGAATAACATACTCTACACTTCGATTCAAATTACTTTGGCCAGTGACATTCTCAAACGGGATCACAATAACTGAATGATAATAACAACAATAATTTCCTGGGTATACTGCTACAAGGGCTTTTCCTGTCTCCAGCTAATAAATCTTCCAAATGCACAAGAAAGAGGTTGGGAAGGGATGAACATTTGTTAATGGTGAGGAAAAGAAAATGCTATTTTAATCAATGGGATATGGTGGAACACTTTGCTCCAAAAACAGTACAAAGGGAGCCTGAGTAGCAATGTTCAAACTAACATCATCATAGAAGAGGTGCTTTTATTATTTAATAAATATCCACATTTTGAGATGAATGGCTTGTGGGTATAGTACATTGAGAAAAAGTGCCATGATTATGGAAAAGTCATTTGGCTAAAAGCTAAGTGATTACTGATTAATGAACTAAATTAAATAAGCTTAAAACATTAATTAAAGGTAAATGTTTAGTGGTTTTAAAGATTAAGCAAATGAGTACTATATGCTAATGCAAAGATAAACAAAAGCAAAATAATTCTACTTAGATGTGACTATAAAATATTAATAGAAGGCATACAAATTAGGACATAGAAATGTTATAATGTTTTAATGGCAACATCAATATCTTAAGAACCACATACTAATGAAAGAAAAATCTGGAATTGAGACATGCTTTATGTTTAAACAAAAATATGCTTTACTTCCCAAATATATACATATATTCAAGGAAAAGACTTAGATCTGTATATATATGTGTGTGTGTATGTATATCTGTATATATATGTGTGTGTGTGTATATTTGGCATATATTTTACTTGAATTGTTGGAAAAATAAATAAATGCATTGTTCAAAAATAATTTTTGAGAAATTATACAGTTTTATTTGCAATTTATTTGCAATAAAAAATAAATTAGCAAATTACCATATAATTTTGAGTTTGTTTGTTTTGTTGTTGTTGTTGTTGCTATTATTTTTTGCTGTAACACATTCTGAAAATAAAATATCTAAATTAAATCTTACACTGGCTATAATCTGGGATAACCTGGGTTAAAAAGTTAAATTTTCTTAAATCTTACAACTAAATAATCTCAGAAGGATGCTCAAAATATTCATATACAGATCATAAAATGAATCTTAGAAAACTCATATTCCCCTGGAAAAGAGTTATCAAGTTCTAAGGTAATTCATCCTTTTATTTACTTATATATCAGAAAAAAAAATCCAACATTTTTTAAAAAGTCAAACTATACCCCCCCCGCAAAAAAAAAAAAAAAAAAAAAAACTATACCAGGTGTTTTTTTTTCTTTAATCCCACAAATCACAAACAAAACAATGACAATGTTCAAAGTGTAAACTTCCCATATAATTTGGAATCAGGGTCTGTCTGAAATAAATAAAGAAAATCTATGGCCAAAATTATCAAAAATGTATGTGTTATCTTCTTTCTATGATGTCCTGGCATGAATTTATGTTTACTTAAACATAATGAATGTAGTTCCTTGAATGAAATTTAGAGTTTTGGCAATTGAATCTAATATTTTTAGATAAAGTTTTAAAGAACTGTATGCTAATAAAATCAATTCCAACAAAAATTTTAGCTAGGAGAACTGTGAGTTAGTGTTTTCATTAATGATTTAGAAAATTACAAAGCTGCTGCTTCACTAATGGAGCAGAGCTCTCAATTTGGCTCAACTAAGCAACCACTGACAAATGCCTGGGAGGCCTCTCTGGTACTTGATCTTGCAGGATCAGCAGGAATAGTTACAAGGACAGTGTTGTTCTTTTTACAAAATGTAAATTGCTGATAATTTGGACTTTTAAGTTAAAGTACTCAGACATTTTATTAGATAACGATACACAAATATGTCGTGACAAACGAACTTACATGATCCTTCTCCTGCACATCTCTTGATCTTTATATCTAACTCCATTATGACATTACCCTTAAACTTAATTGGTATATTTTTTTCTTCTGTTAGACTTAGTTGCTTAAGGGCAAGGACAAACATTTGTGACTATAGTGTCTAAGTGGATCAGAGTTTCTGCAGTCAGACAATCTTAACGTACATCCTGTCTCCACACTTATTATGTATCTTTTGGACAATTTTTTGGCCTCTAATGCCTTGGTTTCTTAATATATAAAATGAATGGGGATAGTCATAATATTAACCCTATAGTGCTGCAAAAGGATTAAGTCCTAGGACACGTACAGAACTGAGAATAGTGCTTGATATATAGTAAGTGCTTAAGAACTATTAGCTATAATCATCTTTCCAGATCTAGTATAAACATTTTGTAATGTCTACTGCCTAGTTAATAGATAAATGCATTTAACTATATCAATAATTCTGAGTTCTTTAACATAGTAAACAAATTGATAAATGACTAGTCTTAAAAATTAGTATGTGCTTTTGCCATGACATGAAATTGAAAGTTTGATTATAATCATTATTTTGCCTTGAAGAAAAATTGTTGTCAGTTAAACAATGGCATAAGTTATAATATCAAGTTAAAGAGTTAATTCAAAGATGCAACATTTTATTTGCCATTATAAATGAAAAATCATTACCAATTAAACTGTAATAATATTTTCTGTTACTTAGAATTTTTATTTTATGTTTATTGAAATAATTTTCTTAAACTTATTTGTTCTTGGATTTTTATTGTACATCACAATATAAAGAGCAATGGACAAGTTCATGCAGTCCCAAGCAATGTAATTGCATCACAATTGCTGCCTGTCTAAGAGTGATTGAAAACATCATTTATTGGATGGTACATTTTGATTTTAGAGATGATAAAAAGCATATTTTAGAATTAATTATATCACATATATATTTCTATGTTACATATGATAGGGAGACCCTTAGAATATAAAGATCACTGATTCTCACACTTTCTCAGAAGTTGGGGTAGTCTGTGATGGGTGATGGTTTTAGCTTTGCTGAGATACATATTGCACATACTTTCTGTCATGTGCACAGGACATGGTTCTGCAGTCAGTGAATGAATGTGGTGGGTTAAGCACTCAATTCACATAGCTATGAGTGCACCCATGCAGAAACTCACACTTTCCTTGTCACTGTATTCCTAAATATAAGAACAGGCGAAGATTTCCTGTAGCCCTCTTAAATAACAAAAGTCTATTGTGGGGTACTCATACACAAACAAGCAAAACTACTCACCCGGTGAGGTAAGGAAGCAGGGCTGGGGTACGTGTAGAGGGCAGCTGGAGCAGCGACTGCGAAGGCGACTGTGGCAGCGGCAGCATAGTTCATGTGGCAAGGTAAGGAGGAAGGCTGAGGTCCGCGTGAGGGGCAGCCTGGGCAGCGGAGGCAGCCTGCTTGAAGAGGAATGGTAAGGTAGCAAGGCTGGGGTCCGCGTGGAGGGCAGCCAGAGGCAGGGGGGCCCCTGCGGCGCCAGGCGGCCGGCAGTTTCGTTCCCGCCCTGAGGTAAGGGGCGGGGAGGAGCCTGGAGTCTGCTTGGTGGTCAGCCAGGACTGCGGCAGAAGACTCTTCCTTCCCACAGCGAGGTAAGTTCTCGGTCCTGCCGCCGCCGCCGCCTCATTCTCGGTCTGGCCGCCGCCTCGCTGTGGCGGCTGCTTCCTTCTTGCTACAAGGTAAGGAAGAGGGAGGGTTGGGTCGGCGTGGGGGTCAGCGTGGGCGTGGGGGTCAGCGTGGGCGTGGGGGTGGCAGCCAGGGGGGCGGGGGGCGACTTCAGCGGCCTCGCGTTCCTGCCGCTGCCGCCTCGGTCTCGGTCTTGCCCCCGCCGCCTCGGTCTCTGTCCTGCCGCCGCCTTGCTGTGGCGGCTGCTTCCTTGCCGCAAGGTAAGGAAGAGGGAGGGTCGGGGTCGTCGTGGGGGTCAGCGTGGGGGTCAGCGTGGGGGTGGCAGCCAGGGGGGCGGGGGGCGACTTCAGCTGCCTCCCGTTCCTGCTGCCGCCGCCTCGCTGTGGCGGCTGCTTCCTTCTTGCTGCGAGGTAAGGAAGAGGGAGGGTGGGGTCGGCGTGGGGGTCAGCGTGGGCGTGGGGGTCAGCGTGGGCGTGGGGGTCAGCGTGGGTGTGGCAGCCAGGGGGGCGGGGGGGCGACTTCAGCGGCCTCGCCTTGCTGCTGCCGCATTGTTCCTGCCGCCACCTCTGTTCTCGTTCCTGCCACCGCCGCCTTGTTCTGGGTCCTGCCGTCGCCTCGCTGTGGCGGCTGCTTCCTTGCCTCGAAGTAAGGAAGAGGGAGGGTCGGTGTGGGGGTCAGCGTGGGGGTCGGCGTGGGGGTCAGCGTGGGGGTGGCAGCCAGGGGGGCGGGGGGTGACTTCAGATGCCTCGAGTTCCTGCCGCCACTGCCTCGGTCCTGTCGTCGTCGCCTCGTTCTGGGTCCTGCCGCCGCCTCGCTGTGGCGGCTGCTTCCTTGCCGCGAGGTAAGGAAGAGGGAGGGTCGGGGTCGGTGTGGGGGTCAGCGTGGGGGTCGGCATGGGGGTCAGCGTGGGGGTCGGCGTGGGGGTCAGCGTGGTTGTGGCAGCCAGGGGGGCGGGGGGCGACTTCAGCGGCCTCGCGTTCCTGCCGCCACTGCCTCGGTCCTGCCACCGCCGCCTCGCTGTGGCGGCTGCTTCCTTGCCACGAGGTAAGGAAGAGGGAGGGTCGGGGTCGGTGTGGGGGTCAGCGTGGGGGTCGGCGTGGGGGTCGGCGTGGGGCTGGCAGCCAGGGGGGCGGGGGGCGACTTCAGCGGCCTTGCGTTCCTGCCGCCGCTGCCTCGGTCCTGCCGCCGCCGCCTCGTTCTGGGTCCTGCCGCCGCCTCACTGTGGCGGCTGCTTCCTTGCCGCGAGGTAAGGAAGAGGGAGGGTCGGGGTCGTCGTGGGGGTCGGCGTGGGGGTGGCAGCCAGGGGAGCGGGGGGGCGACTTCAGCGGCCTCGCTTTCCTGCCGCCGCCGCCTCGGTCGCGGTCCTGCCACCGCCTCGCTGTGGCAGCTGCTTCTTTCTTGCCGCGGGGTGAGGAAGAGGGAGGGTGGGGGTTGGCGTGGGGGTCAGCGTGGGGGTGGCAGCCAGGGGGGCGAGGGGCGACTTCAGCGGCCTCGCCTTGCTGCTGCCGCATCGTTCCTGCCGCCGCCGCCGCCTCGTTCTCGGTTCTGCCGCCGCCGCCTCGGTCGGCTTTGGGGGCAGCTAGGGTTGTGGTAGCGGCGGCGGCAGCTTCATTCCCGCCAGGAAGTAGGGCAGTAGGGATGGTGTCCGCGTGGGCTTCAGCCGAGGCGGTGGCAGAGGCAGCTTCATTCCCACTGCAGGTAAGGCGGTGGGGCTGGGGTCCACGTGGGGGGCAGTAGGGGCGGCGGCAGCTTCCTTCAGGCGGCAAGGTAGGGCATCGAGGCTGGGGTCCTTGGGCGTGGGCAGTTAGGGCGGCGGTGGCGGCAGCTTCGTTCCCGCCGGGAAGTAGGGCAGCGGGGATGGTGTCCCCGTGGGCTTTGGCTGGGGCGGTGGCGGCGGCAGGTTCATTCCCGCTGCGAGGTAAGGGGGGGGGCTGGGTTCCATGTCGGTGGCAGTAGGGGCGGCGGCAGCTTCCCTCAGGCGGCAAGGTAGGAAGGTGGGGCTGGGGTCCTGGGGCGTGGGCAGTTAGGGGGGCGACAGCTAGGTTCACACCAGGCGTCCACGCCGGTGTCCCTGAGCTGCGGGGCCTTTTGGCTGCTCCTATTACTTGGCGGCTGGGGCGGGGAGCTGTCCGTGGGCGGCCTTTCCCACAAAGGGCCGCGGAGCTGCGTGGACACTGGCAGCAGCAGCTGCAGCTGGCCTAGGAGGGCGCTGACATTTGTTGCAGTTCTTGGGGCTTTGTTGTTTTTCCTTGGGCTTTTACCCTTCTTTTCATTAATTTTGGATAAAATGTTCCCCGTGATGTAAATATTGAGCAAGGAACCTTGGTGACGTGGGGAGCTTTGCAGAAAGTGCAGTTGGATTCTGCTTTTCCAATGGTGGCGGCTGGATGAATCTTCACTGCTGGCTGTGGAAAAGGCTAGGGAAGATTGTTAGTTGAGTTTTAAATTTCCCAGTGTTGTGTTTAAAGGTTTTACGTGCATAGAAGAGGAATGTGCACCTTAAATAAGCATATGAGTGGTTAACAGGGAATGTTTTCCTCTGGGAAAGGGAATTTGGTAGCTCTGACCCATGTCAGTCTGTGAATATTTAGACGTGTAGTGACTTTTTAACATTTTTCATAACAGTCTGTTATTTACAGTTATGTTGTTAATACTCCTTGCCTTAAGTTCCCCGGCAAATCTTTTTCATGCCTTCTGAGAAAGTAGACAATTCATAGATTATCCAAGGAATGGGAAAAAAAATGTGAGTGGGTGATTTCGGACAATCCGTGAGAGCTGGCATTGTAAGATTCATCCTATCCCCAGTAACATTTTCATACAATAAATGTGAACACTTTGAAGCCTTTTTATAGAGATACAATCTGAGAATGATATTAAGATAAGGAAAAGCTGTTGATTGATTTCTTAGATTAACATTTCTTCCCTCTTCTCTTTCCTCTTTAAAAAAGTTTTCCAAGTGATAATTCATCAAATGGCCAGTGATAAGCAAATGTCCGATGATGACAGCCCCAGCACCAGCAGTGGCAGTTCAGATTCCGACCAGCAAGACCCTGCTACTCCAGAGCCTGAAGATCATGAAGAAAGAACCTTCTGCCACCCAGTGGAAGAAGAGCACCAAACTCTCTAGCAAAACCACTGCTAAGTTATCCACTAGTGCTAAAAGGTAACATTGTCAGGTTGTCTTTCAAGCAATTGGATGCTTTTATTTTTACATCAAGAACAATACTCCAGAAATACTTCATGAACAATTTTATTTGTACCTGAATGAATTGTCATCCTTTAGGGAGCATGAAAACGTCCTCACTAAAATTATGCTTCTAAGCAAACTTATTCTGTACTTTGGTAATTTCAGCAAGAGTCCTAGAGACTGAATTCTCATCCTGAGAGTTTAAGGAGTTGGCAAGGAAAATTTGTGAAACTGAGTTAGATGGTACATTGGGGATGTTTCCTTTTGTGAGTTATACTCTTGAGTGAAATTAGCTCGTGTCCACGTGGGTGTCAGTCCAGGCATCTGTGGTGGCAACTTCATAAAAGGAAATATGTCACTTTTCATGAAAGGAAATGATCAAAAAAGTTTATATTTGCTAAAAAATGTTGAATGTCAGGCCTTGGCTTTTTTTGAAAGCAGATTTTAAATTTGCTTAGTTTTACAAACAAGTCTTTAAATCCTGCATAATAGGTATAATTTTTTGTAGTTATAGTTATCCCTCTTTGTTCTTGTGAGAACAAATAAAATGGAAAAGTAGCCATTAACAATCTCAAGTGTCACTTTGCTGTTAAAACTTTGCACATCTTTAAAACTCCTGGATGTTCTTGACATAGTAGTGAAAATCAATAGCAGGAAAAAAACCATTTTGTTGGTTATAAGTGAAAGATTATTTGTTTCCTGCTGACTTTTATTTTTTATGATGGTTAAAAAAAATCCATCAATGGGACTCCATCAGTGATAGTGGTTGTATTGAGTAGAACTCTTGTATCAAACATAAAGTGTACCTATAGCATTACCTAATGTTGATGTTTTGTGGTTTTTCATTGATCACAACTAAAAGAAAAAGGAAATATAAAAACTGATCAATTATTGCATTTTATGGTGATTCATGTTCTTATTTTTCTATACATTTTCACAGTCATTGCACCATTAATCAAACACTAATGAACTTGAGAATATTATATTGAATAGCAGCAGTCTTTGAAATAATTTAAAATTCTTCTCAGTGTGTTGTAATCTTGTGGAGAGAACATTAAACAACTTTTCAAAACATTTTAAATTTCAAGAAAATCAGAGAAATGCTCTTTTTCCCCTTACCTTAAGGCCCTCTTTCCTCCAAGAGTATGAAATTTAAATTTACGTGCTGTACCTAAGATCAGAGAAAATAAATGGTTAAGTAAGACTGCTAAAATAGTCTTTGGAAGTTTTTCATTGATAAAGGTATTTGTAAATTTTAAACTTTTTTTAAACAGATAAAATATTGACAAAACTATTAATGTGCTCTTGCAATAGCTTTCTAATTTTTACCACAGTAAAAGTGGATTGAAGTCATTGTCAAAAATATTCTAGTGCTTTTCCTCCTTCCGTTTTGTCTCATTTGCATATAAGCTTGAAAAGAGAATTTCTTTGGTAAAAAGAGTTTTAAAATAGATTTTATATCATTTTGTTGAGTAGTAGTGGAGGACTTTCTCAAATCAGGTGTAAATGACTTACCTATTTACAGTAGCAAGTGAGAAAAAAGCTGCAATTTTCTGTTAAGGAGTTTGGGTTATGCCTCTGAGAACAAAGAGGAAGCAGCCATGTTAGGATTACTGAAGGCAAAACCAGCCTTGCAGTTACCTGCATGATGGTAGAGGGCATTCTGATTTTCTGGTTATTCTGTAGACTGTCTGAAATCCTTTTAGTCTGTTCCCATTTCACTAATAGAATTCAGAAGGAACTAGCTGAAATAACCCTTAACCCTCTCCTAACTGCAGGTAAGAAACAAATTTTGTTATTTTGATTTCTAAATTGTGGAACGATATCAGGAGATGAATGTATTATCCTTGTATGTATTTGCAGCAGAAGAGGCTAGCTAGCTATGTTTGCTTCCTTAAAGCTTTGCAAGTGCTTTAAACAAAAATTGCCTAGGTGAATTAAATTAAATTAGGGGAAAAATACTCTTTAGCATGTATCATATATTCTGTACTTATGAATATACTGATCTTGTGCTTCTTGCTGAGAATTGTTTGACTGGTGTTGATTTTTCTGTTGTTTTTCTGTGGAATACATTTATTCACAAGTATTTTGTAGAAACCTGTAAGATTTTAAGTTTTAAAGTTAGTGCTTGTGTGCAATCTGAACTGATTTTCCAAATTTATAAATTGTTGAATATGGTGTTACAAAATGTAAAAGCATTAAACAGGAGTATAGTTGTTTTTGTTTGATTTATTCAGTAACTTGCCTAAAGGACAAATTTTATGTGCTAAGCTATGGTTATAGTTGTTATTTTCTAGAAAATACATTGTTGGAATTATTTATATTTTAAACAAATATCCTAATGACTTGGGAAAATTCTTAGCAGTAAATTAATTGGAATTGTGAGAAGAATCAAATTCAGTGAAACTCAGAATTTAAGATTGGTTGACAAATTGTATTAAAAGTAGCTGGTTGACTTTTTTTCATTTGTGTCTTATATAGTGTTCTGTTCATTTTTGAATGATGACTGTGTGGTTGACAAAATTTATCAAATTTAGAGAGCAATATTATAAATAAATTGCATAGAAGTATGTGCTCAAGAATGAGACGGGAAGGGATGCTAGAATTAAGGCAGTGTTATGATTTGATATAAAAATATTTTGGTGTTTAACCTGTGTTTTTGCTACAAATTGTATTTGCTCATGTTGATCAGCACCATCTCTGAAGTCTACTTGAGACATAATAAAGAAAAATCCATTTGCTACTTATTATGTGTGTTAACCAGATTCCCAGATAAGGGGGATCTGATCCTGATTTATCCAGTGAATTAACAGTTTTGCTTATATTTGTAGTCACAGTCATTTCAGTTTAAAAAGGAGACAGGAATGTGAACTAATTATAAACAGAGTGGTATGTCAGATCTCAAAATATTACTTAAAAAGTATACTGCTCAATAGTGTAGCCACTAGCCACATTCTGACTATGGACCAGGTTGTTGTGGTTAGTTGAAAATGTGATATGCTGTAAGTGTGAAATGCATACTGGATTTTGAAAACTTAATTTTGTAATAAATATCTTTAAAATATTTGTAAAAGAATAAATATTTTAAAGATATTTATTACATCTTGAAATAATATTTGGCATGTTTAGTAAGTGTTTTAAAAATTGTATTTTTATCATTTTAGCATAGTTATTAGAAAATCCAAAATTATGTGTGTAACTTGTATTATAATTTTGTTGAACAGTATTGCTTTAGAGAAGAAGTAAATCAGTATTTCTTTTAGCCTTCTAAATGGTGTGTCAAATCTGTACCATTTAGGAGGTCAAGTTAAATTTGCTCTGTGGAAGAATCACTTAACTTTCAGAATATATTCTCATAATTTCTGTTGATTTTCTGCAAATGGCTTAAACCAGTGTATGAATTTACATCTAGAGAACATAGTAGACATATTGAATACTTTCAGAGCAGTAATGTACTGGTACATTTGGTAAAGGAATGTACTTTATGTGTTTAACCCAGGACTGTTTCCACAAGGTCACAGGATTATTTTAGATGAAGTAAAATAATCTAAAATAATAATAATATTTCTGTGAAATAGAAAGTAAGTTTCACTTATCACATATTTTTTTTCTCTTTATATACCAGATTTCATTTAGGTTCATGAAATAATGCTTAATATTAGTGATTTAACTAGTGAAGCAGTAAAACTTTGGGCTTGCTTGTGCACAGTAACATGGAATACTTATATCTATTTTCTTTTGTCACAGTCTTTGGTGACTGTTGGCTATTGAAAAGGACATCTTTTAACTTCTCTAGTTCTTTAATATCTGAGTTTCTTTGTGGCTGTGTAAGTGATTCAGGAAAAAAAAAACAAATGTAAAACACAAGTTTCTTAGGAAATTAGAAGTTGTTTCTTACTACTTTGGGGAGAGACTTTTTTCCATACACCTCATATGTAAAATAATGCAGATGCTTTTGTGTGTCTTTGGATTTTTCTGGGTAAAAGGTTAGTTCTTGTAATTTTGATAGAAAAGCCTACATTTGTATTGTGTTTTTGCTTTCATGCCAGAAAATGCAATAGATTGTGGTATTATATTTCTTTTAACTCATAGCTGCATAAATGAGAATTTTAGCTTTATGGTAATTGTATTATTTAGATTTGTTAATTTATGTTGTAATTAAAAATGGGATTCCACAATCATAAGTATATTTAGAATTTGTGTGTTAATATTGCATGAGACCTTTGAAACCTTATGCTTGCTACTTCCAGGTGCAATTATTTAATTATGGCTTTTGGTAAGAGGTGTGTGTGTGTGTGTGTGTGTGTGTGTGTGTGTAAACTTGTCAAAGTATGTGGCAGTTAATTATCCCTCAGGGAAGAAATGTTAAGTGTATCTGGGTACATTCAGGAAAATGTTGAATGAGATATAGGAAAACCAGAATTACTTGTACTAGGGAGATTTGTCTTAAATCCCATCTTTTGTTTTAATTAATAAGTTATTCTTTAGTTACATAATTAGGTCTAATATACACATCCAGGACGGCCTTTGGAAGATATCATTGTCAAATTAAATGCATGACTTTAAAAGTGTTTGATTATATGTCAATAGGAATACTTCTTTTTCTTTTAGTAAAAAAGGTTGATAAAGATTTAATTTCTAATGATTTGATGGTATTTTAGGTTTTAAGTATTGAAGGCCTGTGGGCCAATGCATTTTAAACACAGGGAAATAATATATGTTTTTTGGTTTACTTTTATACTTTTTACATTCTATATTTTAGATTACGGTATAAAAATCAATTCACCAGTGAGCATGAAGGGAAATTATTATGAACATCCCTTTGTTTTACAGAAAGTTATGGACGAGAGTTGTTTAGTAATGTGTTGACATTTACGTTCTATTTATCAAAGATGTGCTTCCTTTTCCACTTAGAGTCAGCACTTGTGTAAACAGCAAAAGTTTGGAAAGGTGCTGGATTTCTAAGTTAACCTTGAATTTCTTTTCCTGTATAGAGGGTACAAACATGTACTCCTAAATATTAATGGGTTTGGACTGAATCTATGTTAAAGAAGATATTTAAGAGTAATTATGAATCGTTTTTGGATGAAGGGAAGGCCTTATGGGGGGTAGATATTACAGTTTCAAGTTTATATTAATCATATGTTGACTATCAAAACCTGAAATTAGCTACTATAATACTTGTAAATATTATAATACTTGCAAATTTTGTTAACTTCCCTTTTTTTAAAGAGAGAGAGAGAGAGAGAGAGAGAGAGAATTTTTTAATATTTATTTTTTAGTTATCGGCGGACACAACACCTTTGTATGTGGTGCTGAGGATCGAACCTAGGCTGCTCGCATGCCAGGCGAGCGCACTACCACTTGAGCCACATCCCCAGCCCTTAACTTTTGTTTTTAAAAGAAAGAAAAAGAAGTAGCATAAGTTCTAAATAAGAAGTTGGCAATTTGCACATAAGAATAATTTTCTGAGGATAAACTTTGTTTCTGATGGTTGCCATATCTCTATTGTCCAGTGTAGATTAGAACTTTGCTAATTAAAGGGTGATCTTCAGACTAGCAACATCTGTATCACAGGTGTGATTGTTAAAAATCAGAATGTTGTTTTCCCCTAACCAGAAGTACTGAGTTCGAATCTGAATTTAATAAGATTGCTAACTGAATTGTGTGTCTATTGAGGTTGGAAAAATCCTGCTACTGAAGCAAGACTGTTCAGATCCATGCTGTGCCACTATTGGCATGCCACTTTATATAAGTTATGGGATATTTTTGTTCTTCAGTTTTCCAAGTTGTAAAATGAAGATTAAGTTGATCTCCCCATTGTATAATTGTTGTGAGGATGAAATGAATTTGTTGAAAGTTTTGTTTACCACATAAATTGGATTCCTAAAGTGGATATAGCATGATAAAAGTAGGTGAGACTGTTTAGCAGCATGTCCTCACTCTTGCTGGTGTTTGCTCCAGTGCATCCACATCCTACTTATTGGAATAATTACATCTTAATTCATCATCTAATTATTGAGTACATATCAAGCCGTTTGTTTTTAATGTGAATAAAAGCAGGTTTTTTTAAAACTTGAGTTAAAACAGAAAATTAGCCTAAAAGTGTTGATCATAGATGAACAAATACTCAATCCCTTCCAAAAAACTTAATGATACTTAAAAAGAATGCCTTGGGATTGGGGCTGAAGCTACTGGCAGAATGCTTGCCTAACATGTGTGAGGCACTGGGTTTGATCCTGAGCACCATATAAAAAAAACATAAAATATATGCATTCTGTCCATCTACAACTACAAAAAATATTTTAAAAAATATTTATAAGATTACTATGACTATGACTGCCCAGTAAAGTATAATTAATTTTTTTAGATAGTTGTATTAGTTACTATTTTCCCGTCTTTAATTATCCCATTTTAAGAGTTTGTGATTTTATTCAGAATGCAGTAATTTCAATATTTGTAAAATTTACACTCATAATAGTATAGTTTACCAATTACTTCAACATAATGTAGTGTAATTCCAGGCAAAACAGTGAGTTGGAATTCGAAAAAAAATATTAAATAACTCATATTCTTTACTTTTTTCATAATTGTGATATTTAATATTATTCACTTAAAGATTATTTAGCTATCATTTCTATTTGCTTATAGGAAGTAGTTGATAATTACAGTAATTCTAATTGTGTCTCCCATATATGCCAGTGGAGCAGAAGGACTCAGTTACCATTGAATGACTCAAAACATTTATCCAAAGGAGTGATTTATTGAAAATAATATCTCCCCCATATAAGGTCACATTTTTATTAGCTGTCTATTATGTTCAGTGATGATAATGTAAGGAGAAAGTGGGTGAAAACCTTGTGTACTTTTTAAAAACCTAAATGGTTACTTCATAGCAACATGAAGCAAATTGTTAATTTTCTTTCTGCAAGTAAATGATTGGTACCTTATTCTCTCCTTGAATGTGTTGCTGTAACAGAAGGTAGATTATGTTTAATTATGAGGAAAATCAACAAGTCTTGCTTAGAGTACAAGAGCATTCAGATTGAGAAAACTGAATGGGAAAACTTTATCTTTCATTCTCCTCTTTTCTACAAATATGATATAACAAAACCACTTGTAGATCTATTATATCTACAGGCATATAAAGTGATGATTTTTTTCTTTCCATATTTCTTTAGACAGTAATTATATTTAGGAGGGGCTGCGCTTGTGGCTCAGTGATACAGTGTTTGCTTAGATAGTTCAATCCTAATCCTGCGTTCAATCCTAAGCACCACATAAAAATAAATAACTAAAATAAAGGTATGTGTCCAACTACAACTAAAAGTTAAATTAAAAAAAAAGAATTCTGTTTGGGCATTTCATTAGAATTTAAAAGATGAAATATCTTTAAACATTTAATGTTTCTTTTGCATCTGGATCACGGAAGTTTTTGCCTCTTCCCCCATATTCATAGCCTAGGAGATAGTTGACAATACCTGGAGACATTTTGCTTTTCAAAACTTGGGGAAAAAAGCTCTAGTATACAACAAAGAATTGTCTCCCTTCAGGAGATCTTAATGAAATAAAACTTATATATGTTTCTGTTATGTTTTACTAAGAATATTGAAGTAACTTGTGACTACAGAATGGGAGTCACGTTTGTATTGTCTTAGTGATGAAAATAAAAACCAAATGAAGAGTATGGCCTTCTCACCAGTGTATGATTTAGTGTCAAAATCTAATATAATGTAATCATAACTTTCTGCAATCATAGAAAGTAATGTAATTGCCTCTTCGGAAAAATGTGAGAAGAGATTATCAATATCAAATTTGGAGAAATTGTAAGAATAAGGGAAGCATCTGGAAGAGATGGGAAGGATCAGTGTCTAACCACAAATTCTGCACACCTCTAGTTCTCCCACCTCCTACCACATATCAGGCTTTCTAAAACTTTACTTTTTATTTTTTGCCTTAGATAACTTAGCTAAAAATTATTCCAAAATTATGTAAAATAAATGTAATTTTCCATTATTAAACTTTTGTTTTCCATAACACATTAAAAGGAAAATTAAATAATAAAAACAGACATAATAAATTCTTGTTTGATATAATCATTTAAATATCTTTTTTAGACAGCAGTAATTCAAACAAAAAATACTTCCCTTACTTAAAATGTAACATTTTATATTAATGAATAAGGAGGCTAAAACACTAAAATTGTCAGACTCAGTAAATCCTTCAAATATTTCATCTATAGAGGCACAGCAAACACTTAGTGTAAATTATAAAAGGTTTTTTAAAATATATAAATTCCAGGTCAAAATATATCAAATCAAACATATATCAACTTTACTTCTCAATTTACTTCTCTATGTAATCATATTTTGTTGACTCTAAATAACATCGTCTGGTAACTGATAATGACAGTAAAATTTGTATCATCTCTCTGCTAAAATATAGTAAACTCTACTCTGAGCCCCTCATTCATAGGTCTTACATCTGTTATCCCATCGTCAGCAATAAAGCCAATGAGATTATTCTAAAATGTAAATGTCCCTATGTTATTCTTGTCTTTACTTATTAAAGGACCAAGCAATGTACTCTCTAATTTCTCTTTTGCCTATTTTCCCTTTGTTATAGAATTATATTGTGCATTTCAATCAAATTAAAGTCTTTCAGTTCCCTTAACTGTCTAATATATTTGTAGTTAGGCAGATGATGATGCACCTCCTGAAATCCTATTTTCTTTTCACAGACCTCTCAGTCTCACCCTGCTCCATCTGGAAATATCCAACTCCTCTTTGGGATCCTTATAAAAATCTCCCTTTTGTGAACATACACTTTATACAGTCTCCTTGATGACTTGCTGCTTCCCATCAGTTCTATTTTGGAAACATTTTCAAAACTGCATTTATTACCTCATATCACAGTTATTCATTCACATCACTATTTCCATTTGCTGACTATGAAAGAAAACCTTTCTGGTTTTGGCATCTGCCTTGGCAGCAGCAGTCAGAGAAGACAGCCTGGAAGACCTCCTCTTGGGCTTCTTCTTAGCCTCACATTCTTCAGAGCTGACCTTCCTTTGGAGCTTCCTGGCTGAGAGCACAAGGCTCATGCAGGTGCTGCAGGCAGTGGCTCTCAGGAACCTTCTGAAACTGTGCTGCCTGGCCACTGCTGCTGTTCCCACCACATGAGTTGCTGTGACACACCAAGTATTCAATTATTTTAAAACAGTTTTTACCATAATTGAGACATAACTATAGGCAATTTTAAATCTCTAAATTTTGTGATTTTAGCTACAACAAACCAAATAAAAATCAAATCCTTACTATTATGTTTTGTTTATTCTGCTTTCTGAATGAGTTCTCATTTTGTCATTATTGCCAGTGCTTACAACCCTCCTTTCTCTTATCTCTAGCCTAGAGAACAGTGACCTGCCCCTAGTTGCTCTTCCTGTCATGAGCCTCTCTCAAGTGTGCCATTCTCCCCTCTCACAAGCATTAGTTTCTAAAATAAACATTTAACCATGCCATACCCACAAAAGTAAGAAAATATTCTATTATTTATGTAATAAACTCAATATTTATTCATATGTCCCCCAGCTCTTCCAAGCATGATCACAAATAGTCTTCCAAATTCCCTGTAGGAACAAACTCAGCCCCACTAATACTTGTTCACATAATTCCTTCGCTTCACACAATTCCTACCTCTTCTGATCTTTATTGCTTCTCTGTCTCTATTTATGCTTAACATTTGCCAACATATCCTCCATTGCCTCTCGCTCTTTAAGTTCCACATTGAATTCTCTTTTTTTCATGCCCCAAAGAATTTCTGCTGCATCATCATTACTTTCCCATCTTAATAGAAGTGAGAGCTCATTAATCTAATTTTCATATACTTTTTCAAAAGCTTTAATCATAACATTAAGTGTGCTTGGTCTCAGTTTTTACAAATAGATATCTTCTCCATTATGATGCAAATTCTTTCAGGATTGGTATTATATTGTATCATTTTTTATATCATCAACATCTAGTATATAAAAGGAAGAATGAAAGAATAATCTAAATATAAAATATATCTAAAGTTTCTAGTTACTGTGTATTATATCCAATATTCAGAGCTATAATATTAATTCTATATTTTGTGACAAGCAACTTCTTACAATAATTCTACAGTGCAGGTGGACATAAACTTTAAAGTCCAAATGAAAGCCCCACATCACTTACTTTCCCCAGTAATAAATGCTACTTTTGGATTATGCTAATAAAATCTAACCTTCCATTAGATAGATGATTTCTGAATATTCTTGAATAAATTACCTCTTAAACAGAATAAAATTAGAATGGCATTCACTTTTTAATTAGCATTTTTTAAGATAGGCAGAGATACAATTTACATACTTAAATACGCCCATCTATTATACATATATATTATATATACATCTATTTTTGTCAGACCTACTATTTCTCTATCCTCTAATAGATAATGAAACAAAGGTACTTGAGTTTCTCAAGTGTAAACTAATGCTTCTGTGGAGGAGGGGAGTAGTTTTTAATTGCCTGCTATTACCTATGGAATAAATTTAAAAGAAGAGTTAAGTTTGATCACTTAGAAATGCTTGGTTTTAATGCTTATAAAAATTGAACTTACACATATTCTGAAAAACACATTTTTTAAATCAAACTTAAGCTCATTTCACTTTCTCTCTTTAATATGTCATCAATACAAAAGCTTTTATCTCTTCCACTCTAAAAAAGAGTATGTTATTGTGGATAAGTGAAGGAAACAGCAAAATATAAAAATTAAATATTTTGTGTCACAAGTCTTTTATGAGGAATAACATTTGTTTGATTTTTATTTTTTGAAAGCTAAATATGTAAATGCTAATTCTTTAAAAATTGGAATGGAACTTATTGATGTCTATTACCAGTATCCTTTTTTTCACTGTGTCACAAAGGGTAAATTGGGCCCATCAGGCCAAGAAACTACTCCAAAATATTACACAGGAGAACTTAAAAAAATCTAAGGGAAATTGGACAAATCAATTTTTGATTTGCAAAATCAAGCAGCATGATACAAAAATTTGAGATCTATCTGTGTAAGTCAGTAGGATGATTTTATTCAAAGAGAAAAAGTCTCCACTATCTCTCAGATTGGCAAAATCAGTTTCCTTTGTTATAAAATTGCTTAAAATTCCAAAAGGTAACATTTGATATGTCAGTGACTTTTTCAAATGGCTATCCCCTACCTTACCTAAGCCAATTAACATCACTAGAAATTTTGTTCATATTGATTTGCCTTTCTTAAAGTATAAGCAGGAAAAATTCTTCACTGTCTCAAAACCTGCTATTTTTTCTCAATTATTTTGTGACTTCCTGGCTATTAAGTAGATGGAATAATATTTAATGCTCACACAACTGGGGCATCTGAAAATGAAGGGAAGTCCATCTTCCTTAACCACTCTGTCCTAGGGGATGACTCCAGGTTCCATTGCCAAAACAAATCAGGAGAAAAACTTTGTCTCAGAAGTATTTTATTGTGTGTTAAAATGGCAAAAATAACAAACTGAGGTGGGTGTTTGTTTTTTGGAATCCAACTCAATTATAAAATGTACTAAATTAATTTTCCAAAATAGTCTAATAAGCTCTCTCAGAATTTACAGTGATGCAGTGGTTATTTGCATTTTCCTGATTATATTCTATTTTTTCCTCAGAGGGGGACCTATGCCCAAAGGGAACAAGTCCTATCAATTGAGTGTCATAGCAATCATGCAGAAGCTTCAGCATATCAAAATGTCAGAAATCAGACAACAGAGATAGAAGATGAACGTTTAAATAATAGAAAACTCTGCAGTAGCGCTGAAGTTTGGTATAGAAAGAAAAAGGGAGGTGAGAAGAAACTAAAGAGTTAATGAGGAAATAATTTATGAAGAATTTTATAATGCCTTCCATCCCTTGTACTAAGTAATTGAAGTTTCAAGTATAAAATACAGGCTCTTTTTACATTTTGGACAGACTGGCTCTGCTATAGTGTGGAAATTTGTCTTGGATGGGAGCTAGAGCAACAGAGAGAGATCATTCATTCATTCTGTTGTTTCAGGTGTCTACTTACCAGTTAATGATGTCTTGATCTCAGGCAGTTTCTGGACCTCAGCATTATTATGGTTCTGCATTGCAGAATTCTGTGCTGTTGGAGGTTTTGCTGTAAAAATGTAGTAGTTTATCAGTAACCAAGGCCTCTACTCACTAGATGTCAGTAATATTTCCCTCACCTCCAGTATAACAACATCTCAATATCTTTAGGCATTTTCAGATGTTCTCAGGGGAGTCTCCCACCCCAGAACACTGATTTGTGGTAATAACAAAGAGGATAGAAGAAGGAGAATTGGAGAATATTTAACTTGTTAACAACAAAATGATGATGTATTGAAAGTAACATTTGAGGGAAAGGGGTAAATTGTAGATGCAAAATTTTAAGTGTGTCTGCTTTTGCTTTTTACTGGGAACAGTTACGGTGCTTATATAAGGAGGTGCTGATATCAGACATATGAGCTTAAAGAGTAAATTGAAAAACACACACACACACACACACAAACACACACACAGGAGAGTCAGGATATTATTATAGTATTCCAACATAAAATTAAGGGGAACTCAACTAAAAATGATAATTAAAGTAGAAGAAACCAAGGCGAACAATTTTCAACCCCTATTCAATCTCTCCAGTTTGAACACCTATGCCCATCATATTAGCTATTTTAGAATATGAAAATACAAAGAAGTAATAGTAGCTATTTTAGAATATGAGAATATAAAGAAGTACCAGATTTTAACATTCAGAGTTCAGAAAATATTTATCTTAGCTACTTATTATTTGGAATGTTCATAAAACACAATGTAATGTCTTTTCGAAGTGTCTATGATTTTAGGGATATAATATGGAAAATCAAAGACAACAATGTTCTATTACAAAAATGTGTTTCATATTTGATATTAGAATACAACACATTTGTTTTCTAAGTTAGATTCAATAAAGATAAGGAGCTTAAAGTTATCTGGACAGAAGAAGAGAAAGGAATCAGTCATCAGTTAGAATGAAAGAAACCCATGATTGCACTTGAAAGGGTGTTAGCAGAAGCTGTCCAATAAATTCACAGAAGATGCTTCTGCTTTAATAAATTGTTGTGCTATCAACCAGGCACGGTGGTGCACAACTGTAATCCCAGTGGCTTAGAGGCTCATGAGTTCAAACCCAGCCTCAGCAACAGCAAGGCGCTAGGCAACTCAGTGAGACCATCTCTAAATAAGAATACAAAATATGAGGGCTGGCGTTGTGGCTCATAATATAGTGTTTGCCTAGCATGTGTGAGGCACTGTGTTTTATTCTCAGAACCACATATAAATAAATAATAAATAAAGGTCCATCAACAACTAAAAAAAATATCTAAAAAATGCAAAATAGAGCTGGGATGTGGCTCAGTAGTCCAGGGCCTCTGAGTTCAATCACTGGTACCAAAACAAACAAAGAAACAAACTGTTGTAGTATCAAATCCTTTTGCAGCACTTGAGCTTCACTTTCTCTACTTGTACTGACAGATTCAAGGTTTTGTTTGTCCCAAATCTATAATTTGGTGCCAATTGTCTGTTTATCTTCTGAGCATGAAAGGGAAATCTCAGCCTTGAAAATTTTTTTTATTATTAGTGTTATTATTATTGGCCTGGTAAGAACAACAATAGTGCTTTTATGAAGCATAAGAAAATTTAGGGGTTCTAAAACTTTATTCTGAAAAAAAGTAATTTTATAAATATTATTTCATGTTCAAAGTATATTCATATACAGCCTTACATTTTCAAATGACCAAAGAATGAGGAACACTTAAAAATAATGTGTTTCATTATTCACATAGGTGGGAATAAAGTTGTAGCTTTATTCCCACCTATGTGAATTTATTTTAGCATTAGTACTCATTCTCTAATTTTGTGTTATTTCTACCTATTGTCAAACATCTAACAATACTTTAGGAATAGGATGTCAATTTTTTATGTTCATAAAGTTCAGTGTAAAATAAAAAAGAATTATCCTCTTGATTATGGCTAATATTTTCTATATAATCTTATGAATCATTACTACTGAATTAGCATTTTTCAAAACCAGAATCAAACATGCTTATTTCAACTTTATTACCTTTTTTACCTATTATTAGAGTAAATAAATTGGCATAATAATTTTAAGTTAATAATTTTTTTTCACATAATGGATATGCTAAAATTAAATCCATTCCTTTATATAGACTTGTAGAATCTACACCCAATTTTCAGATGCTATAAACAATGTCACAGTAATCTTCATATATAGTTTATATATATATATAATACTTGTTATATTTTGGAAGAATATTCATGAGCTAAAAGGTGTTCATATTTTTTAGTATTTTTTAAAATCAGAAAATACATTAATTTGCTCTTTGATTAGTCCAAATGCAGCTTAAACTTTTCCCATTGTCCTCCATCTTTTACAACACAGTTGTTTTCAGCTATTTAATTGTGGAAACAATAAAGACATTACTCTGAAACAACTCTTAGTAGGCAAAAAAATTTAAAAAATGTTATCACTAAGAGATAATCTATAAATCTTTGTGACACTTGGTTTAATTCTCAGCTTCAAACTCAATAAAATTCCAGGCATTTGCATAAGTTGTTAATTATCTAATACAGTAACACTATTCTTCATTTTTCTAATCTAAGGTAATATATTACCTTTGTAATATATGGTGGTAATAAATTTATCTTTTTTCACCATAAGTAGTGGACTTTAAATCCAGTAAATTTGATCATTCTGTTGCGCATTGGTGTTTTTTATTTGTTTTTTTTTTTTTGGTTTTTCATTACATTGACTGATTTGAGTGATTTTCATATTGGTTACTCTTCCTTTTTCCTTTTTTTCTCTCTCCCTTTCAACATATCTAAAACCTGGAATTCTCTTTTCTTTCCTTCAAAGCAATTTTTTCTTTTACAAATATTTTTAGATTTTTTTAAAAAAATATTGCCCATCTCCAAATTCTAAAATGGTTTTTCACCTTAAAAATTTTTACATATTAGTTATTATGTATTTCAGCATTTTTTATAAGTTAATGCTGCTTCTGTATTTCTTATTTAGTAAGGTATGTGCCCTGTCTCTTCCTAATTGTACAAGCATTATTTTTTTTCAATTGATAATATCACTTTTTCATGTAAATTTTTACTATTTGATAGATATAATACTAATTTTATCTGCAATTTATGGATTCTTTTTTTGTGAAATCATTTAAAATAATTTTGCAGTCAAATCTCTCATTACCTTTTCTTACATTAGCCTTTTCTACATAAAGCCAATTCAATGTAAAATTAAAAATTGGCCATTAAATTTTTCACACAGTTATGATTTTGTATTTAATATTTTAAACAATAATATACTTGATTTTCAGCCTGAGAAGAACTGGGTTAAAATGCCCATTTTCTCCATTAATATTTCAGAACTTGGAAAAGTCAGTGATCTTTGAGCATCTTTAAATGGAGCCTATTAGGAACCATAGGGGTTAAATTAGATAATGTGTGTAAACTCTTAACAGATGTCTTGCTGGTAGTAAATAATAAATGATGTGGAAAGTTATTTATGGCTTTATACATCATGAGGTGTTTTAATTTATTATTTAACAAAGACATATTTATCATAGAAGTTTAGGCTAAATATGTCTTTGGTAAATAATAAATTATTTTTATTAGTTTTGACTTATCTCTTGAAGTTGGGACATTAAAGAGATAAGTCAAAACTTACATGAATATAGACCTGAAAGTAATATGAGAGTTTTTCCAATTATAGTTGAAATATAATGAAAAATTAAAAAGTAGTCATGGATACAGGACACATAGAGAAACTTCCTGTTCAGGAACATCACTTTGGTCTTTGGAGATTTATGTCTTCATTCTCTGACTCTTTAAATGGAACAGTATAATAAATAATTAATGTCTTAAGAGTGATTGCAGATCAACAAGCAAAGACAAATACAAAAATGGTAGGGGACACAGTGTTCCTATTCAATATCCTTGAATTAGTTTTAGATTTTAGATTGATTCTAGGCACCCAGGCCTCTTAGACATCATCAGGAACATCTAAATTGCTTTCTCACAACTTCTAAAATGTTGGGGACCACAAATCAAGTAAAGATGGCATCTGGCAGTTTGCCAGGAGGAGTGGTTTGTGAGTCAATGCCATGGAGCCATTAAGATGATAAGGATTCTTTATTGGCTGACTGCTGTATCTAGATAATGCTAATTGAGTCAAGCTGTGTGTAATAAGTTAGGTATATATACCTCTGCTGTTCCGCAATAAAGTGGTGCCTGCTACCTTGAGTACCCGATACCTTGAATTCCTGCTCAGTTCCCTCTTGAGTTTCTCCTCAATAAAGCAGTTCCCGCTTCAACCTTCAAGTTGCTTAGTTTTGTGATCCATTTTTACTAAATACCAGAAGAGAAAGTGTTCTGTTAAGGGCAGTGTGAGTTTAATTTTCTGTATCATTTAAAATTACTTGAGTGCATCCCCAAAGAAAACTAATATATTGATCAGATATAATTAGCTTCAATGTAAATAGAACCTTACCATGGATTGTTTGTGTATACTAGCAAAAGATATATAAGTGAAAATAATCTACGAAAGTTCATAATGCTTATCTAGCATACAAGAAATCTATGGGATAATAACAAGAGACAAAATTTGATGTGTATAAGAAGAAATATATTTTAGTGAAAAAAGTTTGATATTTAATTGTGGCTTTAAAATACTCTTCTATATTAGATTATATAAATACACAAATAGAAATATTGCATCCTGGTCACTCTCCAGAAATCTGCCCATGTCACAGACGGGTGGACGGACAGCACTCTGACTCACCCTGTGCAGGCAAGCAAGGAGCTTCCTGTCCCAGCTACATCAGAGGAAGATACAAGACAAGCACCAGTTCACCTGCCATGGTGTGAGGGAGGATCTAGGGATCAATGCCCAGAGACACATTATTTTTAACAAATGCAACACTCACTTTCTCAGCCACTGGAAGTGGAGCATGGGTCTACAGGGGGGAGTGCCAATCTGACCTATGGCCTCTCACCCACCTACCAGCACCACTCACCAGGTTTGCTAGGAGGTGCAGTCATTGGCTGACTGCACCAGGCATGCTAGCTCACAGTGACTACTGCATCCTTCTGTCAGCACTCAGGGACCCCTCAGTTCCACTGGACCTGGGAGAGACAGGAGGGGGATGGGAGGATTTGAGGATATACTTTAATATGTGTGTATATATAAGTATTTACTTATTATATATCTTTATATGTATGTATATATGTATATATTTTACATGTTTATCGTGTCTTTATATGTGTGTATATTTTATGTGTGTATATACATACATGCTTATGAACTTTATACTTCCATGTGTATATTGATACTTAATTGAGACTAGAGCTTCTATTTATCATCTTTATTTTTTTGAATACTGTTTCTTCCATATTGATAACTCTGGTTTGGAAGCATAGAGGGAATAATTTAATTTTCATGTCTCATAAATGCTCATTTCTTTTGTCCCATAATACATATCAGTCAAAATTGCAATACTTCCACAGTATGATTACTGGAAGCATTCTGGGGTTTTATTGTTAGTTTTGGTTTTGGTTTTTAGCATATACTCTCTCATTTCTTTTTTCTTTCTTTTTATTTTTTGCATTTTCTTTTTCTTTTTTGCCAGTCTTTTTAAAATTGATTTAAAAAAATAAATGACAGCAGAATACATTACAATTCTTATGACACATATACAGCACATATTTTCATATCTCTGGTTGTATATAAAGTATGTTGACACCAATTCGTGTCTTCATATATTTACTTTGGATAATGATGTCTATCACATTCCAACATCCTTGCTAGTCCCCTGACCCTTCTTTTTCCTCCCACCTCTCTGCCCTATATAGATTTCATCTATTCCTCCCATGTTTCCCATCCCTACCCCTCTATCAGTTAGCCTTCTTACATCAGAGAGAACATTCAGCATTTGTTGTTTTGGGATTTTCTAACTTCACTTAGCATTATGTTCTCCAACGCCATCCATTTACCTGAAAATGCCATGATTTTATTCTCTTTTATTGAACAGTAAAATTTCATTGTGTATACATGACACATTTCTTTTATCCATTTATCCACTGAAGAGCATCTAGATTGGCTCCATAGTTCAGCTATTGTGAATTGTGCTGCTATAAACATTGTTGTGGCTGTGTCATTGTAGGATGCTGTTTTTAAGTCCTTTGAGTATACACCGAGAAGAGGGATAGCTGGGTCAAATGCTGGCTCCATTCCCAGATTTCCAAGGTATCTCCATACTGCTTTCCAATAGGCTGCACCAATTTTTAGTCCCACCAGTAATGTATGAGTGTGCCCTTTTCCCCTACATCCTCACCAACACTGTTGTTGTTTGTCTTCATAATAGCTACCATTCGGACTGGAGTGAGATAATATCTAAGAGTAGTTTTGATTTGCATTTCTCTAATTGCTAGAGATGATAATTTTTCAAATATTTGTTGATTGACTCTATATCCTCTTCTAGAAGTGTCTTTTCAGGTCCTTGGTCCATTTGTTGATTGGGTTTTTTTTTTAATGCTTTTTGAGTTCTTTATATACCCCCGAGATTAGTGCTCTATCTGATGTATGAGGGGGTAAAAATTTGCTCTCAGTATGTAGGTTCTCTGTTCACCTCACAGATTGTTTCTTTTGCTAAGAAGAAAATTTTTAGTTTGATTCAATCCAATTTATTGATTCCTGATTTTAATTATTGTGCTATAGGAATCTTATTAAGGAAGTTGGGCCTTAATACCACATGATGAAGATTAGGCGTTCTTTTTCTTCAATTAGACACAGAGTCTCTGGTTTAATTTCTAGGTCCTTCATTCATTTTGAGTTGACTTTTATGCAAGGTGAAAGGGATTAAGTGATGAATTTTTTTTTTGGTTGTTCACAACATTACAAAGCTCTTGACTGAAGTGATGAATTGTTCCCCTAAATTTAGATCTTTCAGACTGGGGTTGTGGCTCAGTGGTAGATCCCTTACCTGGCATGTGAGAGACAATGGTTTGAATCCTCAGTACCACATAAAATAAGAAACAAGATCAGGTTATAAAACAATTGAGATCTTTCCTTTGGGCTTTATTGAAAGTAGGGCAGGCTTGGGTGTGGAAAGGACAAATAGGCATTGGCTTAGGAATGACTCGATTATTTTATTTCCTAAGAGTCCTTGCAAAGAGTAAGGACCTGTGTGTGGTTGTTGTCTTCTCTACGTAAAGGCTACAGCTATGAGCGTGTGGACGGTTCTGTGAGAGGCGAAGAGAGACACCTGGCCATCAAGAACTTTGGTCAGCAGCCCATCTTTGTTTTTCTCCTGAGCACCAGGGCAGGTAAGCCTATGGGTGTTGAGGAAGCAGACAGTCATCCCACCACTGGTACGTTTTCCCCTAATTCTCTTAAAGGAGAGGTTCTTACCAAGGAGTATTGAAAAAGGAGAGAATCAAAACACTTACGTAGCCTAGTACTGGACTTCACGTGTGGAGCTCTTTTCTGTTCAACCTGTGAAGCTGTGATCATGAGAAGGGAGGCTGAAACCTGGGCCTGTTGGAAAGTAATTCTAATCCACTTAGACCACTGACCGGGAACGTCCTGTTTTGTTTTGTTTTTAATTTTGGGGAAAGTTTTATTCACATTCATTCATTCTCCTTCCTAGCCATGAATTTGGAAAATAAGATAATCTATTTTCTAGTTTCCCTTCCTCCAGGAGTACCTCTGAAAGAGTGTTATAAAGTTTAATAAAGATTTGTTGTTTAAAATGTGACTAAAGTGAAACTGACAGCTATTTATAATTATCATGGTATTGTCCATATGACTTAATCATAAATAAATGACACTTGTGGTTTTCCCAGTTGCTTTCACATAGTATTAAATAATTTGAAATCGGTTTGGGGAAATGGAATTTTTCTTACATTCTGAATCAAAAAGCCCTAAATTAATTTTGAATTCATAGTCTGAGTTTCATGATCTTACTTTTTTGATGGTATTCCTGATAGAATAGATATAGGAACACAAACAGGAATTGTGTCCTTGATGATAAAGAAATTAATGTCTTTATGGAACGAAAGGTCATCCTTATGTAGAAAGCACTTAGTAATTGCTTTGTACTATATGGGTCTATAAAAGAAGTGTTAGATATGACCCTTGAGTATCAGGAGATCATTTCTCTAGTTTGTGTTTTAAAGCCAATAATAAGATACAATCAGATTCCTTTGGTCCAGTCTCTTCCCAGGTCACATACCACATTCAGTCCCATTGTCTCATGATTAGTCTTTGGGGAAGCTCAAAGGATGTGGTCAAAGGCATGGTCAGTGTTGGGAGAGGAATTCCATTTATGTGTTTAAGATTTTTTTTTTTTAGAGGGAGAGAGAGAATTTTTTAATATTTATTTTTTAGTTATCGGCAGATACAACATCGTTGTTTGTATGTGGTGCTGAGGATCGAACCCTGGCCACACACATGCCAGGCGAGCACACTACCGCTTGAGCCACATCCCCATCCCCGCGTTTTAAGATTTTTTTTTTCATATTTAGAGAGCAAATAATGTTTGAAACATCTAAAATTAGTTAATCTCCTTGGAGGCCTCAGAGTAGATTATCTAGAAGCTGAAGCAGTCCTGGACATTAGCCTTTTCCATGCACTAACTGTCATACGTGCCATCGTGTTGTAGCTATACCTGTGCCGCGTTTTCATTTAATGTTTCCTTCCAGCTTTCCACGAGGTTGTTACCACATATTGCCGGCAGATGGCAGCGATAGCTTAGGAATATGTCCCAAACAACTAAATGCAGCTTAAAATATCATCTTTGGTGAAGAAGGGCTGCACTAGCCACTATTAACTCAAGAGAAAGATAATTTTTTTTTAACTTTTTTAGTGATGACAAAGCAACTTTATTATTATTATTTTTTGAGAGAGAGAGAGAGAGAGAGAGAGAGAGAGAGAGAGAATTATTTATTTTTTTTAGTTTTCGGCGAGCACAACATCTTTGTTTGTATGTGGTGCTGAGTATCGAACCCGGGTCGCATGCATGCCAGGCAAGCATGCTACCGCTTGAGCCACATCCCCAGCCCAAGAAAGATAATTCTTATGGAACACAAACACATTTTCAAATGAGATGACTGCCTTGATAATTAGCATACAGTGGACAAAAAGGTTCTGGAGCCTGGCACAGTAGTGCATGCCTACAGTTCCAGCTACTCAGGAGGCTGAGGCAGGAGGATGGCTTGAGCCCAGGAGTTCAAGGCCAGCCTGGGCAACACTGTGAGACCCTGTCTCTGTCCCAGGAGTAATGACCTCAGATTCTGGAATATGGGATGGAATCCTGACTGTTTTACCTTCTACTGGTGCAACTTCAAATAAATCCCTTAATCTAGCTGTTTCCATTTCAGCATCTGCAAAATGAGAATAGTGCTAGCAAGGACACAGGGTTGTTGTGAGGGTTAGAAGAGTCAACACATGTAAAGTGCCATGAGCAGTGCTTGGCAGTAGTAAAACAGAAGTGTAGCTCTTATTATTGGGTATAACTTAGCCTTTCTCCGTATTCAGTCATTAGTATTTCTTTATTCCAACTTTGATTTTATAGGAAGACTTCAATGAGAATGTTCCTGCCTGGCTTGTCTTACATCCAGCCAGGAGTTAGTAGTCCTGTAGAAAGGAACCCTTCATTCAGTTCTTGGAACAAGCCCTTTCAGGCCTGTTTTAGCAATGACCTCCAGTGACCCTGGCTAGAGTGTGTTCTGTACAGTTTCCACATTTATCAAAGAGAAGCCTGTGGTTTGCTTCTTAGTACTCTAAATTCCTGAACCCAAAGTGCTCTTTTGGCCTTTTCCTGCACCATTGGAGAAAGACCAGAGAGTTGTTGCATTGAGTGTTCTTGTCTTGAACTGATTTTACGACATCTTCTTTGATCAGTGTGGAAACCAGTACAGGAAGACACTCTCAGGTTTTCTCCACTCAGAGGCAGGTATCATCTGCTCTAATCATAGCTAGTGTCAGGTCTTCCTACCTTGTTGAAGCTGCAAGTGTGGTCATGTGTGTTTCTTACTGCCCACTGCAGACCTCTCTTTGTTTTAAGATACATTTTTAGTTGTAGATGGGCACTGTTTTAGTCAGCTTTTTCACCTCTGTGACCAGAACCAACTGTGGAGGAGGAATGTTTATTGGAGGGCTCATGGTTTCAGAGGTCTTAGTCCATAGAAGGCCGACTCCATTCCTTGGAGCTCCAGGGGAGGCAGCATCCTGGCAGGAGTGTGTGACTGAGGGTAGCAGCTCACATCATGATCAGAAAGCAAAGAGAGAGAGACTCCACTGTCCAGATACAAAATATATACCCCTTAGCCATGTTCCTGCTGAACCCCTTCCTCCAGCCACACCCACCTGCCCCAGCGATTCATTCACTGATTAGGTTAAAGCCATATCCCAGTCATTTCTCCTCCAAACCTTCTTGCATTGTCTCACATGTGAGCTTTTGGAGGACACCACATCTAAACCATAACAGATGATACCTTTATTTTATTTATTTTTATGTGGTGATGAGGAAGGAACCCAGTGCCTCACGTGTTCTATCACTTGTGTTTTATCACTGAGCTACAACTGCAGCCCCCAGACCTCTTATTTTTGGAGCTGTTTTCTGAAAGAACTTGTGTCCTTATTCACAGACTGTTTGAAGCAAAATCCAATCAAGGTTTTCAAACAAATATTAAATGTCTTTATGCAATTAACTTAAGCATCTTTTTCTTCTGCTTACCTCTCATTCTGTTATATTTGATAATTAAATTTTCCAAGTTCATGCAATGAAAGGTGAGGTAGCACTTTTGACCACTGTAGGGTGGTCAAAACCTGAAGTTTGGGGCAGAAATTTCAGTTTGAAGGATGAAACCAGTCAGTTGGACTGATTTCAGATTTTCAGTAGGACCCAGTCCTGCCTTGTGTGTTTTCTAGTTCCTTATTTGTGTGTTGCTGATCGTGCTCCTTTTTTGTATGGTTTTCAGGTGGAGTTGGCATGAACTTAAAAGCAGCAGATACTGTTATTTTTTCTGACAGTGATTTTAATCCTCAAAATGACTTGCGGGCAGCTGCCAGAGCTCACCGAATTGGCCAGAACAAGTGAGTGAGTTAGACATTGGCACCTTTCTGCTCTGTTGGCTTGCAGCTGTGGATTGGGGAGGAAGGTGGACCGTGTAGTCCTGACAACAATGCCACGATGGAGTTAGAGTCCACTGGGTTTGAACCCCGTTGTGCTGCTGGCTTGTAGAATCATGTTGGGGGATCAGTCGTCCCATGATCAGTTCAGACTCACTTTGTTGAAAAGAACAGTTAAATTCCAAAATGATTAGAAGAAACTTAGAATTTATTTAGTTCATGTTTCTCACGTTAGATCCTAATTCAGTTTAAAAATGAAGTTAAAGCCAGTGGGTGCACATGCCTGTAATCATTATCAGCATGGGAGACTCAAGCAGGAAGATCAAGTTTAAAGCCAACCTTGCAACTTACCTAAACCCTGTCTCAAAACTTTTTTTTTTTTTAAGGCTGGGATTATAACTTCATGGTAAAGCTCTCCTGGGTTGGGTTCCCAGTACCACAAAGAGGAAACAAAGTTGTGTTCAGCTACCCTTTGACTTGAGGTAACATGCCTGCCAGGGGTTATCCTGGCTACAGATGAAGGCCCAATAGTGGTCAGTTCGTCTTCCTTCCTCTTCCTCTTTTGGGGAAAAGTTCAGGAAGAATTTGAGGCCAGATTTCTCTAACAAATGCTCAGGTCCCAATGAGCAGTGTCCTTTTCATTGTTCCCTGAATGTGGCATTTGGTTTTGCTTCCTTTTGGGTGTATTTTCCTGGCATGCTTTTTTCCCCAGCTTTGCAGACTTCTAACACTGCTCTCATTTGACTCCCGTACAGGGCTGTGAAAGTGATCCAGCTGATTGGCCGAGACACTGTGGAAGAAATAGTTTATAGGAAAGCAGCCTCCAAACTGCAGCTCACCAACACGATCATAGAAAGAGACCATTTTACTCTGGGAGCCCAGAAACCTTTGGCTGATCCTGACCTCCAGGTAAAATGTGTTCTTTTTAGAGTCTCATGATTTATAACCAGTACTATCTGTGGATGAGAATGCAAATAAAAAAGACCAGCATTAACCACCCATTGTTGCAAATTACACATTTTTTCATTGGCCTAATTCTTACCCTCTCAGTACCTAACTACATGCAAGGTGCCATACAAGCTAAAAATGAGGGTGGCATTTAAAGGCAGAGAAAATAGAATAAAGAGAATGAGCTTTGAACCATCTAACTTGGATTGAAATTCACATCTTATCCCTTATTGGATGTATGACTTTGAGCATGTAACTGAACATCATGGATCTAATCTCTTTATGGCTTCTAAAGATGAGTGTGCCACGAGTTACCTCAGAGAGAATTTGTTTAAGTTCTTTTTTTTCTTCCTTTTTTTTAATCAGTGATGATTAGTTCCATACCTCCTCCTTAATCCCAGACCCTTTGAGTAGTGACTTACAGTACTCATTCCATACTCAGAGATGAGTGAACAAGATTAGGAATTCAAAATTATGCCATAGGATATAGGGATGAAAGCACTAGAGTTATTTGTTGAAGAAGGAAAAATTAGATGGGAGTCAAATGCTGTCTTAGAATATCCTAGAGAGCTCTCTTTTGGTAGGAGGTTTAGAGTTATTCCTTAGCAGCAGCCTTTGAGATAAAATTGAACCTATATTATAATATACCCCAAGTCCTTCTGAGGGATTAGATGCAAAGAGATCAACCCCTAGTATCTAGTATGATTCAAGCATGAAGAGAGTAATAAATGTCTGAGAAAAGGTAGTAGCTGTGGGAAAGTCTGCTGTAGGAAACTGCAGAGAAATGACAGGAGTTGGCTATTCTTTTGAGGCAGGTAGTGAGAGAGAGCAAGTTCCAAGATGGTTTTAAGCCTTTAAGCCTGAAAGATGAGAGTAGAAAGTAGGAAGATAGGGATAGAAATTAGAAAGATGAAGATAATGTAGGCTTTAGTCAACAGAGTTTGTAGTAAAAATCAATATACATTATTGTTAGAGGGAGACTCAGAAAAGAAAGGAATTAGAAAAGTTTGCAAGAAAAACCAGGCTTTAAAAGGATCAGCTTATCAAAAAAAAATTCAAGAGGTATATGAAAGGGAAAAAATTACACAGTATTACAAGCAGAATCATCAAATTTACAACTAGCCCAAGCATGAGTCTAAAAATGGCAGTTTTCTCACATCTGTATCCTTACACATCAGCATTGCAGACAGGGAAGGTGCTGTTTTTGTTAGGGAGTCACTGACCTGCAGGAAAGGGTCACAGATTTGGGGGTACTAGAACCCGAAAGAAGAACCCTAGGTTTTGTTTGTTTGCTTAACTTTAGTTTATCTTAGAGAGTAACTGGAGTCTTTGGCCTTTTGTGTTTTGAGTCTTCTGCATGCTCATCTGTCATGGTGGCCAGGCAGGCTGTGCATTTTATTTTCACACTATTGAAGAGGCAATTTCAAATGGAAGGTGAAAGCTTGAGAGAGAGGTGCGTGTACACTGTAGGTGTCTAAATATACTTCTTTACAGGACGTTGGGAGAGGAGCTCATCATGGGCTGTTGTGAAGGCACAGGTGTCAGGAGTTAGAGGAGATGCTTCCCCAGTGGAGGGAGCTCCAGGCATTCAGTCAGGGGTTTTCCTGTGATATTGGCTGCTAGCACATCATTGTGAAATGCACAGGCACAAACTCTGCCATGGGACCAGATCCTGGGGCCAGAACAAACTATGGGCTGGTGGAGAGGACCTCGGTGGAACTTCCTGCCCAAGCCATGGCAAGAAATCACACTCTGGTTCTGTCTTGATTCTTTCCTCCCCACCAGACTGTGAGTTATTTATGGTTGCCAGGAACAAGGGTGATAACTCACTGCCTTGTCTCAAAATACAGCAGGACATTTTTTTAAGTTATTAAAAGAATCTAATAGTAAAAGACGTGGTTCTGGTTTGATAAATCTAAGCAGTATAGAGCTGTGAAGTCCTGATAAAGGAAAGCAGGTTCCTTGTCTTAGAAGGAGAACACAACAGAAACAGAGAACAGATACAGATGCGGTGAACACTTATTGAATGCGTACTGTGTGCTAAGCATTGTGTGACATGCACTTTTTCTAGTTGTTTCAGAAGAAGAATAACAAAAAAATGAGATAGACGTTGTCTTTACCTCCATCTTAAGAAATTTTCCAAACATCAGATTCATGACTCTAATCCGAGCACTCTTTAACTTCCAACTACATGCTCTTAGTTACTATAATAAAGTGGTTTTCATTTAAAAAATGGGTAGTTCCTTAAAGACATGTTGTGAGTGAGCAGTAGCGAGGGAAGCCAGGAGACATAGTCCAAGGAGTGGAAGAGGGAAGGGTCCCAGTATGGACTGAGCCTCATCATAAATACTTGGCTTTCTTCTGTTTTGGGTACTAAATGCCAAAGCCATTTGGCTTGGTTTTATATATATATATATGTACACCAAAGTTAAATATAAATATAACAGGTATGGTTTTGCTTAGTTTTTGTCATAGTTTTCATCTCGGGTATTTTCAAGCTAAAGTTTCCAAGTTACAGAATAGGCAATCTAGAGATAACTAACCAAATCTAAAAGGGCAAAATGAAAATGAAGTCCCATGATGTGGATCCCAATTGGTTCAGAATTCCTAAGAGATAGTACTTAGGGAGGTGGAGAGTTGCAAGTAGCAAATGAAAGCCAGGTAACACTATCTAAGATTCTGGTTCTTGTAGCCGTAGGAAGTAGGCTGAGTATATCCCCTAGGGGGAGCAAGAGGGCAGGATGGGGAGTGCTGCAGGACTATCCAGGGAGATTGAAATTGAGAAAGGGCTTTTGGGTCTGGTGATCAGGGTGGTTATGGTTTTGCCAAAGTAGGTCCCATAAACCACTGTAGTAGCAAAGCGGCTTGGCAAGGACAGGTGGCAGCTCATGGTGAGATGAGGTATTCAGTGGCACCTTCTCTTTATAAGAGTTTGGCAGTGGGAGAGGTAAGAAGGTAGCCAACAGGTTCTCTGAGTTCTCTCAGGACTGCTGGAAGTGCCTGTAAAAAATGCTGGTGAGAAGTGCTATAGAAGATGCTGGAATCATTTTATCTGCCCCCACTCCTCAAAAAAATTGGAGGCCCAAATTTTTTTTTTGGTATTGTAAATAATTGTCAAAGTCAACATCTCTGATCATCATTTATCACCTCTCTGCTTATTCCTCATCCAGCTTCAAAACAGCCTGGCAGGTGTCATTTGTGATGGAAGAGAAGAAAGTCCACAGGGAAAGAATTACCAGGTATCATTTAGACACTTAGCAAGTCACACATCCTCATCTGTGTTTTCATGAGAACTAACTGGATCTCTCGTTTTCTTCATTCAAGTTGAGTGACATACTGAAATTTGGCTTGGATAAACTGCTGTCCTCTGAGGGGAGCACCCTGGAGGAGGGAGACCTGGAGTCCATCCTGGGAGAGACAGAGAATAGCCAGTGGGCCTCTGATGCCCTGCCTGCAGCTGGAGGAGGGATCAGAGAGCAGGAGGAAGGAAGTGAGTTGGGGTTAGGTGAGCCAGTGACTCCATCACCTCAAGGTAGGGTGTGAGTGAGATGCGTCCCCACAGGAAGTCCTGTGTCCTGCTCTGGGACCTTTCTTTCCTACCCAGCCCTGTAGTCATCTGATGACATTCTTAAGGCTTCCTGGTCCAAGAACTGCCAGAATAATCCTTATTCCCTTGAAGCTGGACTTTGAATCCAAGTGATGATATTAATGTTTATGGTCCTGTCAGTCTCAAGGATTAAATTTGAACCTTTTCTCCCTTGACGCAGACATCTTCTCTGGAGTTTATTTGGTAAACCTCCTATCTTTATGATGGTGCTTTGCACAGTGATTCCTCTTCTCAATAGTAGAATGTTTTTTAAATTGCAACTGATATTTATGGACATTTATTGTGTTCATCAACAGTACTACTATGTCATGTGCTTTAAGTCGTTTAAGACCCATGAGGTGGGGGGCTGGGGTGGTGGCTCAGCGGTAGAGCACTCACCTCGCACGTGCAAGGGCCTGGGTTCAATCCTCAGCACCACATAAAAACAAAAGTAAAAATAAAGGCATTGTGTCCAACTTCAACTAAAAATATACATATTAAAAAAAAAAAAGACCCATGAGGTGTAGGAGATCATTTTGTCTTCCTTTTTATTTTCTCAAATTTGGTGTCTCTCCCTTCTCTCTCTCTCTCTCTCTCTCCTCTCTCTCTTTCTCTCTCTCTCTCTCTCTCTCTCTCTATATATATATATATATATATATATATATATATTTATATTTAGTTGTAGATAGACAGCATGCCCTTATTTTATTTTTTTAATGTGGTGGCTAAGGATCGAGCCCAGTGCCTCACACATGCTGAGTAAGCACTCTGCCACTGAACTACAACCCTAGCCCCAATATTTATCTTTTTGTCCATTTTCTGTTCTGAAATATTTGAATTTCAGACTTGAAAGGGTTTTTTTTTTCTCATGATTATTTTTAAAATGACTGTTCTCCTGTATCAGTAAGAGGGAGTCAATATGGGCTGGTGTGAGAGGGTTTTACTGACCTTTTTTAAAAATTTTTATTCATACATGACAGCAGAAAGCATTATAATTCTTATACATATAGAGCACAATTTTTCATATCTCTGATTGTATACACAGTATATTCACACCCAGTTCTTGTATTCATACCTGTACTTTGGATAATAATTATCACATTTCACCATCATTAATAACCTGATGCCTCCTCCCTTCCCCTCCAACCCCTCTGCCCTATCTAGAGCTTATTGTTCCTCTCATCTCCCACTCTCTATCCCACTATGAATCAGCCTCCTTATATCAAAGAAAACATTCAGCATTTGGTTTTTTGGGATTGGCTAACTTAGTATTATCTTTTCTAACTCCATCCATTTACCTGCAAATGCCATGATTTTATTTTCTTCTATTGCTGAGTAATATTCCATTGTATGTGTGTGTGTGTGTGTGTGTGTATGTGTGTGTATACACACATACACACACACACCCCACAGTTTTTAATCCATTCATCTATTGAAGGGCATCTAGGTTGGTCCCACAGTTTAGCTATTGTGAATTGTGCTGCTGTAAACATTGATGCATCTGTGTCCTGTAGTATACTTTTTTTAAGTCCTTTGGATATAGATTGAGGAGATGGATAGCTGGGTCAGATGGTGGTTCCATTCTCAATTTTCCAAGTAATCTCCATACTGCTTTTCGTATTGGCTGCACCAATTTGCAGTCCTATCAGCAGTGTATGAGTGTGCCTTTTTCTCCCACATTCTAGCCAACACTTATTGTGGTTTGTATCCATAATAGCTGCCATTCTGACGAGTGAGATGAAATCTTAGAGTGGTTTTGATTTGCATTTCTCTAATAGCTAGTAATGATGAACATTTTTTCATGTATTTGTTGACTGATTGTATATTATCTTCTGAGAAGTGTCTGTTCAGGTCCTTGGCCCATTTATTGATTGGGTTATTTGTTTTTTTTTTTGGTGTTTAGCTTTTGAGGTTCTTTATATACCCTAGAGATTAGTGCTATATCTGATGTGTGAGGGGTAAAGATTTGCTCCCAAGATGTAGGCTTTCTATTCACCTCACAGATTTGTTTCTTTTGCTGAAAAGAAAGAAACTTTTTAGTTTGAGTCCATCCCATTTATTGATTCTTGATTTTAATTCTGGCACCAAAAGAGTCTTATTAAGGAAGTTGGAGCCTAATCCCACATGATGGAGATTAGGGTCTACTTTTTCTTCTATTAAACACAGAGTCTCTGGTTTTATTACCAGGTCCTTGATCCATTTTGAGTTGAGTTTTGTGCATGGTGAGAGATAGGGGTTTAATTTCATTTTGTTGCATATGGATTTCCAGTTCTCCCAGCAACAAGTTCTCTCTTGTTTACCTTCAAGTGGAAGTTTATAGTAGTTCCCGACTCCTAATTTTGTGGTAGGCTTAGATTTGTTGAAGATGCTATCTTTTCTCTAGTGCATGTTTTTGGTACCTTTGTCTAATATAAGATAATTGTAGTTTTGTGGGTTAGTCTCTGTATCCTCTGTTCTGTACCATTGGTCTACAAGTCTGTTTTGGTGCCAATACCATGCTGTTTTTGTTACTGTTGCTCTGTAGTATAGTTTAAGGTTTGATATAGTGATGCCCCCTGCTTCACTCTTCTTGCTAAGGATTGCTTTAGCTATTCTGGGTCTCTTATTTTTCCAGATGAATTTCATGATTGTTTTTCTATTTCTATGAGGAATGTCATTGGGATTTTGATTGGAATTGCATTAAATCTGTATAGCGCTTTTGGAAGTATGGTCATTTTGATAATATTAATTCTGCCTATCCAAGAGCAAGGTAGATATTTCTATCTTCTAAGGTCTTTTTTTGATTTCTTTCTTTAAGGTTCTATAATTTTCATTATATATATCTTTCACCCTTACTGAGCTTCTTAATTCAAGAGTTCCTTCTAGCCTGGCACAGTGGTGCACACCTGTAATCCCGGTGACTCCAGAAGCTGAGGATCATGAGTTCAAAGCCAGCCTCAGCAAAAGCGAGGCACTCAGTGAGAACCTGTCTCTATTAAATACAAAATAGGGCTGGGAATGTGGCTCAGTGGTTCATGCCCCTGAGTTCAATTTCCAGTACCTCCCTCCCCACCCCACCCCACCCCGCCACGAAAAAGAATTCTTTCTCTCATCAATACAGAGAAGCACAGTGGCTTCAGTAGGGTGCTTCCTTTACTGGTAGGGAAAGGGCTGGGTGAGGCTTTTGGTTTTGTCCTTCTGAATTTCCTCCCATTGCTTCTCTCTTTCTCCCTGCCATAGACTGTCGAAGGCTGTCTGCATTACCCCTTTCTCACCCGAGAGCAGAGCGTCCCTAGATGTCTGACTGCGTCTCCTTCCAGCCCTTCCTTTGAATTCCTAAGCAGCCACTGCTCTGAACTACCAATCTCAGTCATCCTGGGGTGACCTCATTCTGGAGGATGAACTTCATCTGTCTGGCACTGCTGGAGCCCCACTGTCCTGCTCCTGTGCAGTCTCTGCCTCCCCAGACCAGTGAGGGCTTCAGAGCTCAGCTGGTTTGGGATGTTCATTCTCTGTTTACCTTCAAGTGGAAGTTTATAGTAGTTCCCGACTCCTAATTTTGTGGTAGGCTTAGATTAGGGGTGGTTTGATTATCCTTGTTGACTGGTGTGGTTTTTATGGAATATATGGAGAATTCAAAATCTAGGCAATTGGCATTATTTTACAGAACACAGTTCTTGGACTTTTCTTGTGTTTTATCTTTAAAATTTGTTATGATAGTATCACATTTATATTCTTCAAGAACTCTTTCTTGTTCTCAGCTTGTTGTTTTAATCGTATCTTATTCCCATTTCAAGGATATAATATCCTCCCCGAGGACATTTATTATAGCTTTTTAAAATATATCTCAGGGAGGATATTTATTATATCTTTTCAGAAAGTGTTACCCTGCCCACTGTATTATCTCTTTTTCCTCTATTTGCTTTTCCTTCTTCCTCCTCTTTTTAAAAGTTTTGTTTTGGAGTCTCTCGTTCTTGTTAGCAGTTTATCTGAAACATCTGGTGTCCTCTGATCATCGTGCTGGTGAAATTCCCCAAAGCTGACAGGCAGCTCTGTTGTGAACTGGTGGGTGGCCTTTGGGCCTCATGCCAACAGCACTGGTTGGCAAGCCAGCTTTTGCACTGGGGGAGTCATATTTGAAGATTTCACTGGAAAAATCATTGTATCCTAAGACGAGTCCTATACCATTACAGTGAAATTGGTGGTTTAAATTGGAAAGACAGGGAGCTGAGGGCACGTGGTACTCTTGGTGTTTGGTGTGTGGATCCTCTCAGTTCCTCCATACTGTGGTGCCTGTGCTTGTGCATCTGAGTTTTTGGAGAACTGAAAGGGTTTCAGTTCCTGCAGTCAGCCCCAGCTAGATACCAGTGTTTTGGTTCCACAGCTCTTTTGAATTTGTTGTCCTCTTCTTATCCACTTTTTATCTTCCAAAGAATTCGTGCACTGTTTCATCTACCATTGCCTCATATATCTTTTTAGAAATCTGTGTATTGTCCTTTAGCTGTTTCAGGTGAGAGAAAAAATAGATGTGTGTGGTCATATTTTTAAGTTGTATTTGATTACCTTAGTACCAAGTTTCCACGCTTTTCTGTACTCATCTAGATTGACTTTATTTACTAGAACAAAATAAAATTGCAGTGTTTTCAGAACAAAATAAAATTGCAGTGTTTTCAGTCTACCTACAAAACAAATACATTTTTGCAGACAGTTTAACTGTTGGATTCTCTACTTGGATAAAAATTTGGAATGTTGTCTTCGATGACTGTCTTGATTCTCTTTGTGGTAGATGGTTCCTCTGGCAGGACCCAGATGAGGGTCTAGACCTGTGGGCTCCAGCTGCCTCTTTGAAACAGAGTGAGGACATAAAGCATGGTTAAAAATATCAAATGAATATGAAAGAGGAGTAGTTAGAGCAGCCCATTCACAATTAAGTATAAAGTAAGGTTGCTTTATCTTTAATGCCAAGTTTTTTAAAAAGCACAGTTATATGGTAAGGTGAGCATGCCCAGAAACCTGCCTTGGGAGCATGCGCAAAACCTAGCCCCGCCCAACTCCTCCTTTGAAGGTGGAAATGGAGTTGCCCGCCCCTTGAGCCGGTATTGGTTAATGGAAGTGAACCAGGAACTAACAATAGGCTGCTGCCTTCCCATTTGTTTGGCCAACAGTTTACATCATTCTGTCTCATCCAGAAGGTGTAAGATTTCCATTGCAAATAGAGATTGTGGAGAGGGGTCAGCAGCTGGACTAGGGGAGTAAGATGTTACTTTTCCTGGTGGTCCTTTGGATTTTGCTTTGCTTTCCAACGACCTGTGCAAACGGAAGCATGGCTGATGGTTCTTAGGAGAAAAATACATGAATAGTGCCAGGGACCAAAAGGGAGTTCTCCTTCAAAGAATAGCCTGACAGTTACAAGAAACAGCCCCCTAGGAGACATCTCGCCTGGGAGACACCCTGCAGCCATCCATCTCCCTGAGACATCCTGCACTGTCTCGCCTTGTGAAGACTTCTAGCAACTGCCGATAAGAGAGCTCCCCCCATCCCCAGCCCATAAATACCCCTGTGTGAACAATAAAAGTTAGCAGCTTGATCAGAACTTTTGTCTTGCTGTCACCCTTCGTGTCTCTTGTCCCTTCATTCCTCCCCATCTAGGTTCGCTGCCCACGTTGATGTGTCCTGCCGGTCGGGACATTTGGCGCCCAGTGTGGGGCTCCAGCCTTTGACTGAGGGGGAACGCCGTCCTCCGGGAAGACTTGGCCAAGCGGGAGCGTGAGATCGCCTCGGCAGACACGACCGACAGATCCGGGAGGAGAGCGAGGACGACGGGAGGTGAGTGACACACCATGGGACAAGCAGTTTCGTCACATGAGTTGTTTTTGTCAAGCCTCAAGGAGGCCCTCAAGACACGGGGGGCGCGTGTTAAGAAAAAGGCCTTAAAATTATTCTTTTCATACGTAGAATTGTGTCCGTGGTTTCCCCTTGAAGGGACCATTGATGGTAAAAGACGGCTTAGAGTAGGAGACTGTTTAAAAGATTATTATGAATCCTTTGGCCCAGAAAAGGTGCCTGTTCCCACCTTTTCTTACTGGAACTTAATTAATGAACTTCTTAAAAGTTCACCCTTTGACAACGGCACCTTAAAACTTGTCAGGATTGGGGAAGAGGCTATGCAAAAGACCTCTCGTCCCCCCTCGGCATGCCCTTCAGTTAGTATAGACACAGACCCTTCTCAGTCTCCCCAGGACTCTGGGAACCTTCCTGGTCCCGCTCAAAACCCCGCCCTAATAAATAAGGCTCCAAGGGTTACCAACCACCTTTATCCAGTTTTAAATACTGGAGACACGTTGACCCCTGGGGAGGAGGCTACCTTGGAGAAGGAAGCAGCTCCCCACCATTCAGAAGACCCGCCACCTCTCAGGACCCTGCCACAATCTATAGGACTCACACATCCACCTCCCTCCTATGTCCCTCCTGCCTTTTGTGCTCCGGCCCTTCAGGGGCCAACTGCCCCCTCAGACATTTTTTCTCCACTTCCCCTGCCTGACCTGGCTCCCTTGCGAGAGTCTCTCCAACACAGACGGGAACAGATCCAACTTTTAAAAGAAATAAGATCCCTTGACTCTGAGCTCTGCTCATTAGCCTTAGGCACGGAGTCAACCCGAGCTGGCCCAAGGTGGTCTAATACAAAGGCTAAGCCGCGCCCTCGGCCTGTACTCGCCTTCCCAGTCACCCGCAGTCAGACAGATAAGCCCGCGCAGGCTGTGGACAAAGAGGTGAAAGCGGAGGAAACAGATCTAGAGGAGGAAGCCAAGGAAACGGATCAAGGGGATGAAGCCGGGGGAGGGCAAGAGGAAGATCAGGACTCAGAGGATGAGGAGTTCACCCCTAGGCAGGAAGGAACCCAGAGTGCTTACAAAAAATTAAGCCTGCGCTTTCTTGAAAAACTTAAAAAGGCTTGTGCTCACTACAGTCCCACTGCGCCCTACACATTGGCTTTACTAGAGAGTCACAGCGCACAATGGCTTACTCCTAATGACTGGAAATTTTTAGCCCGAGCTACCCTCAGTGCTGGAGACTTCCTGTTATGGAATGCAGATTTCAAAGAGAACTGTCGGGAAACTGCTCAAAAAAATTTAACTAAGGCCTCCTCTAAATCCTGGACTTATGTTAAGCTAGTGGGCAATGCGCCCTTTGACACTAACCCTAAACAGGTGCGTTTCCCTGCTGGACTTTTGGCGCAGATTCAGACGGCTGGCTTACAGGCTTGGAGACGCCTCCCTCAAAAGGGCTCGGCTACCACTTCCCTGGCAAAAATCCGACAAGGGCCTGACGAGCCTTATAGCGACTTTGTTGCCCGGCTTAACCTAGCCGCGGAGCGCCTGCTTGGACCAAGCGAAAGCGAAAGCCCCTTTGTAAAACATCTTGCCTTTGAAAACGCCAACCCCGCATGTCAGGATGTTCTTCGACCACATAAGGACAAAGGGGAACTTTCTGACTTTATTAGACTCTGTGCAGGGGTGGGTGCAGCCCATGCCATGGGTCTGGCCATAGGTGCTGCCTTTTCCAAGGCCTTTCGCAATCCTGGCTCACGTACTTGCTTTACTTGTAAACAGCCTGGCCATTTTGCCGACAGGCAAGCATTTTGTCCGACAGGCAAGCAAAGCCTAGGGATGGTGTCTCCTCAAACCGGGGCTAAACTGCCCCCAGCCACCCCTTGCCCTAGATGTGGTAGAGGTCGTCACTGGGCTAGTGAGTGTAGATCTAAGACAAATGCCCTTGGACAGCCTACTTCTTCCCGCTTCCCGGGGAAACTCCCTGCGGGGCCGGCCCCTGGCCCCGACCTCCCCCAGGACAAACCCAGGAGCAATAAGGTTTGTTCCCTCCCAAACTCCCAACCTACCTCAAAATCCTTCTCCAGGATTGCCTCCCTCCAATGAGCCACCCCAGGCAGCGCAGGATTGGACCTCTGTGCCACCACCGATATAATATTAGACTCCATGCAAGGGCCCCAGATAATACCCACTGGAATTATGGGTCCCCCTTCATCTCATACTTGTGCCCTTATTCTTGGAGGAGCCTCTACTACCTTACAAGGTGTTCAGGTCTTCCCTGGTATTATTGATAATGATTTCACTGGAAAAATAAAAATACTGGCCACAGCTATTAATGGAGTTGCAGCCATCCCAGCAGGAACAAGACAGATTTACTATAAATTACTACAAATTCTGAACCTGCTTGGAATGCCTGCCCGTGCCTTGAACTCACCCATGCCTGGCTCTCTGACCAGATAGCAGCCCTCTCTGAAACTTTAGTGACACCTCGTAAATCTTGGCCTTCCTTGGCCAGACAACGACCCTCTCTGAGGCTCTAATGGTCCTCATAAATTCTGATGTTGGGGCCAGCAAAAAATGTAAACTACCATTAGTGTGATGCTTGTCAGAGTTCTGTTATCTGTAACCCCCCTTTTGTGTAACTTTCTGGGCTATAAAGCTGGGCTGTAGGAAAGGTGGGGGCTGTCTTGTTCCCGCTGTTTTGGGAGGGAGAGGCAGCCCGGCCGGTTGAAATAATAAGCTTGCTTTAATTTGATTTTAATTGGAGTCAGTGGACTTTTCTTGCATCCTGGTCTAACATTTTGGAGTTCCCCAGCGAGATGACCCTGCCCAACCAGATCACAAGACCAGACTGCTGGAAATTCTGAAGCCGGCCTTTGCTCCAGGCTCCAGGGCTCCGGGCTGGAGAGCCACTCTAGGGGGTGTGCAACGTGAGACGTTCCAAGGCTTCGGAGTGAGCCTTTGGTCCCCGGAACCCTGCAGTGAACTGCCGCACTAAAACTATCAGCAAGCACCTGGTGGAGGAGGCCTGCATAGGTAAATTAGGCACGATGCAGAATAATACCTATGATATTGATGTTGGAGTTACTTCCTTTGGAAATTGCTCAACAGTAAAAAATTATTCCTCACCCACCCCATCTCTTTGTCCCCCCAATGGCACAGTTTTTATGTGTGGAGGAAACTCAGCCTTCCCCAGGCTTCCAGCGAATTGGACCGGTGGCTGTGTTCTTGCCTTATTACTCCCTGATATAACTATTGTCCCAGGAGATGAACCTCTACCCATTCCTAGCCTAGACACCTTAGTTAAAAGACATAGGAGGGCAATACAGGCCTTACCACTTCTTGCCACCCTTGGAATTACAGCTGCTGTGGGCACAGGTACAGGTGGCTTAGGCACGGCTATACACTCTTACCGTCGCCTATCTCAGCAACTTATAGATGATGTACAAACTCTATCAGAAACCATTAAAGATATACAGGACCAAATAGACTCCCTGGCAGAAGTGGTCCTTCAAAACAGACGAGGCTTAGATTTGCTGACAGCTAACCAGGGAGGTATTTGCTTGGCTTTAGGGGAACAATGCTGCTTTTATGCCAATAAATCAGGCATAGTATGAACTAAAATTAAGCAGCTTCAAGAAGATCTAGAAAAGAGACAAAGGGAACTATTTGAAAATCCCCTCTGGACTGGGCTTAATGGATTTTTACCCTACCTTCTTCCACTATTAGGCTCTTTGTTGGGTTTACTTTTAATAATGTCCATAGGACCCTGCATTATAAACAGGCTGGTTCAATTTATTAAAGAACAGATTAATATTTTAGCCTCTAAGCCCATACAGGTTCACTATCATCGTCTGGAGATGGAAGACCGCGCTGCCAACATTTAAAAGGATGCTATACCCTTCTTACAGGTTTATTTCTTAAGTTTACATCCCCACAGATCCTCCTTTCTTAAAAGTGTCCTTTTACCTGAACACAAACAAGACCAAACCAAAAAGTAAATTGTATGATATTTACTAATTACTGGCCAGTCATTTTGACTCTTGTTTTTTCCTTAGATTCTGTATTTTTTTGAGCTCATGGACAAGTTAATGCTTTCTGATCAGTTCTATTTTTGATGAACTGTGGAGTTTTTAAACATTGCAATGGAGATTAAAACAAACAAACAAACAAAAAAAACTACAAGGCCTTGTGTATGTGTTACACTCATGTTATGTGTTGTATGTCCTATGTCTGTGTGTGTGTATGTCCATATATCATGCAGTTATATGACAATTGGCAGATATACAAAGAGCGCTCAAAAAAAAAAAAAAAAAAAAAAGGGGATCCAAATATCTTTGATTCACATGATTCAAATGGTTCAATTTAAACTGGGTAAACAGATAGAAGTAAAGATGTCTTTAAAATTAAGCTTATAAGTTTTTCTAGGTATTCAAAAATAAAACCTAATAAAATGTTGATGTCTATGAAATAATTGCTTAAATTCAGAAATTTACAAGTATTATTTCAAAATAAAAAAAAAAAGAAGGTTAACAGATGAAAAAGAAAAACTAAAAGGTTCTAGATATGGATTTAATAGAGGGAAAATGTGTTTCTGGATTAAAAAAAAAAAAAAAAGTCTATATGATTAAGTTAACAAAAGGGTTTAAGCAAGTGATGAAAAAGGTCTGTGTAAATTGGTTATATGTATAAGTTTTTAAAATTATACAACTATGGTTAAATAACAACTGTTATTTCTTCAATATTGTAATGTTATTTCTTTAAGAGCTAAACTTGGTCAATATAAAATCATCAATGTAATTATGGTGCTATTAATTCATATCTTCCAGGTATAGAAGTCTGTAAGGTAGAAGCTTCAAAAGAGCATTATATCAAGCTGGTGTTCTGAAGTTATATGGTAATTTTAGGCTTAAAAAAAAAAAAAATCTTGGAGATTTATTTATATCATTTGTGTTCTCTAACTGGATTTGTTATCAATAAGATATGTAAAGTTCCATGTTACTTTACACTGAGATACAATTTAAATGTATTTTCTAGTTAATGGGAACCTAATCTGTGTGAAGGTTTTATTGTACAACACAAAAGTACTTTGCTACTTAAAAAAAAAAAAAAAAAAAAAAAGGGGGGGGGTAGAAGTTTTCAGCCTTTAGTTCATGTTGTAGATGTGATGTGTTAGCTAATGTTCATGTAAACTTGAGCAACAATTTATGAAGGCTTTGTAAAATGATCAGCTTCAGAACTATAGTACTTAAGATTTATAAAGAGCCCTGCCTTGCCTGAGATAAGGCTGTATGTCCCGTCTCACTACATGTGAGAGCGACTATGAAAGAAGCAGACCAGATTTCAGTACATTTAAAAGTTGTGTCCAAAAGTTGGTTCTTGTCACGATTACCAGGATCTCAAACAGGGGATTATAATATATAACTCTGCCAGAATTCAAGGTAGCTATTACATAAACTAAATATGCTTTTACCCTAGTTAATTTTAGTTTGTAGTTTGCTTATAGGTGGTCTAAGGATTGCTTGTTGCTGTTCTACAGAGGTACTGATTTAAGAACACACAACCTGGGCTAATTTAAGATAAGGAGTTATCACCTACAGGATAGAGAGACATTAAAGCCCAGTACTATTAATATAAGGCTGTTAAAACTTATTTGCTGGATGTTTAAGATTAAGTTCTAAAATTAAAGTTAAATTAAAAGGGCCAAGAAAACCAATATTTGGCTCTTGCCCTCAGAGTCAGTCTGAGCCAGGGAATAGGGGACTTCTCCAAAGGGCTCTGCAACCCTAGGCCACATAACCTCCTGAACAGGGAGATTAATGAGACCAGTGGAGGACAGAAAGCCAATCAGTGCATTTGCTGTGAAGAGGAGGGTTATCAGAAAAGGGAGACATCCCTGATGCTTCCAAGGGAAGCCACATGGTCAAGCAAGGCCTGGACCCATCCTAGCGCAAATGGCACTAGCAGAACTGAGAAGCTGCTGTGAAGTTCCCAAGGATTTCCAGAGTAACTCAGCTGACTTAACTATAGGTAGAAACAAAAATCAGTTTGACTTGCTTCATCTTAAACACTTAGCAAAGACAGTCAAAGCCTAAACACTGCCATTCCTGGGCATTTTAAATGATAATAATAGTTAAATGTAACTTCCAAAAATAAGTAAACTGGAAGCTGCAAAAGAGATTCTCAGACAGGAATGCCTGATAACCATCAAAAGGGACTGCCAGAATAGTTTTTAGTTTAAGGCCTTTATTTCTAACCTACACAGGTAGGCTTAATGTTTGCTAGTATGGTTATCCAGCCTTAAGTAACAGAATTAAAGATTTCTCTATTAGACATAGGCCGGTAAGGTATGGTCATATATTTTATATAAGTAAGGGGGAGATGCCAGGGACCAAAAGGGAGTTCTCCTTCAAAGAATAGCCTGACAGTTACAAGAAACAGCCCCCTAGGAGACATCTCGCCTGGGAGACACCCTGCAGCCATCCATCTCCCTGAGACATCCTGCGCTGTCTCGCCTTGTGAAGACTTCTAGCAACTGCCGATAAGAGAGCTCCCCCCATCCCCAGCCCATAAATACCCCTGTGTGAACAATAAAAGTTAGCAGCTTGATCAGAACTTTTGTCTTGCTGTCACCCTTCGTGTCTCTTGTCCCTTCATTCCTCCCCATCTAGGTTCGCTGCCCACGTTGATGTGTCCTGCCGGTCGGGACAGAATAGTCTTTTAATTGGTTCCTTGATCATTCTTTTCTCTTTTATTACAATTTTAGCTTTTAAGTGACTCGGCTGCCTTCTCTACTATTTGGTCATGAATTTCTTTTTTTTTCTTCTCAACAAGGATTGTTCTGTGGACCCAAGTGCTGTCAGCTTTTATAAGGAATGTTGATTGCTTTATATGAAATAGGATGGAAGGAGGTTGATTAAACCCTGTGAAATGAGAGACAGTTGGGGAATTCTGGGAAAGATGGCCATGGACAAAGATTAGTGGGATCACAATGTACTTCTACAATATTTGTGAGAGGGATGTGTGAGATAAGGATCAGATTTTTTTTAATAGCATCAGGTATCAACCAGCACTAATGAGTGAAAGCTAAAGGGAGGCAGCTTGAAAGTCTTTGCAAGAAAGGTTTTTGTTCATAACTATGACTTCACAAATAATGACTCTCCCAGGATTCTCTGAATTTCCCCTCTGAGAGTGGACCATTTGAGTAGAACCAGAGTATCAAAGAAGAAATTTTAAAGTCTAGTAAAAATTTATATGTGGATTTTTCAAAATGCTACAAATAGTTGATTCTTTGCTGTCTTTAAACAATATACAGTAATCACAAGAAAATTTCCTTCTGTTCTTTGTGTCATTAGTTTTTAGCCTCACTCAAACCTAAGTGATTATGTGGAAGAAGAGAGCACACAAGATAACATGGCTATTAGCTTCCAGTTTAGAGGCTTGTCCTGGCGAACATTTCTTCTCTTTTCATGAGGTATAAAAATATAACCAAAACCCATCAGGACAGATTTTATATGGCTAAAAATTCATGCTTTCATGAAAATAGGAAAGAGTTTTTCTGATTTTTCTTAAAGTTCTCAAATACATCTAAATAGTAGATAGAAAAAACAGTGGAATGAGATTACCATCATTACCCTAAGTACACATATAAAGACACAACTAGGGGCTGGGGATGTGGCTCAAGCAGTAGCGCGCTTGCCTGGCATGCATACAGCCCGGGTTCGATGCTCAGCAACACATACAAAAAAAGATGTTTTGTCCGCCGAGAACTAAAAAATAAATATTTAAAAATCTCTCTCTCCCCTCCCTCCCTCCCTCTCTCTCTCTCTCTCTCTCTCTTAAAAAAAGACACAACTGATGTGACTATGTATACAACCAGAGATATGAAAAATTGTGTACCATATGTGTAATATGAATTATAATGCATTCTGCTGTCATATATAACAAATTAGAATTAAAAATAAATAATTTTTTAAAAAAGATTTTAAAAAGTGGGAAAATCAGAAACTAATATCGTTCCATGCTGTACATATCACTTCCCTTTCTCAAGTACAATCTGGCACAAAATGTGTTGAGAAGAGATTCCCCTCCAAAAAAAAAAAAATCCACTGGGGCTGGGGATATAGCTTAGTTGGAAGAGTACTTGCCTCACACGCACAAGGCTCTGGGTTCAATCCCCAGCACCACCAAAAAAACCCCAAAATCTCATATTACATCCAATGGCACGAACAAGATTTAAAAAGCCACATAACCATAATGAGAGCATAAAGCACACAAAAGGCTTTCTAGATTCCAATCTAGGAAAAAAAAACATATCCCAAGGAAGGAGAACAATGTTCTTGCAATTACTTTTCTCTAAGGAGTGTCTTAGTATGGTGATGAATGACCTTTTTTAACCCCCAGCACTGAGGATTGAACTGAGGAGTGCTCTACCACTTAGCTACATCTGCAGTCATTAATGTTTGTTTTGTTTTTATTTTTCTTGAGACAGAGTCTCACCAAGTTGCCCAGGCTCTCCTCAAACTTACCATTCTCCTACTTGTCAACCTCCTGAGTAGCTAGGATTATAGGCATGCACTATTGTACTGGCTACAAATTATATGTTTTTAAATCAGGAAATTGTCATTTAGAGAATATTATTCCCATAAGTTCTTTCTATATAAATTATTATAGAGCAAGCTTCACACAACCAATTGAAGAGACATTATCGTTAATAGATTATCCTATATTGTAGTTAATTGTATGGAAAAGGAACAATGTAGCAAAAATGAAATCATAAAAACAAAGACATTTCACATAGTAATGTAGATTAAAATGTCATCCAACTATAAATTCCCCCAAAATGCATGGACCAAGATCCTACCCAAGATTGAGACTTGAGGAAGGACTGACTGTATCCTTTAAAGGCACAAACTCATTTTTTCTTCTCTGTGGTACCCTGTGCCACACTGTAAAGAATCTCAGGCTATTTTACTGGAGGGAGAGTCCATTTGAAGAAAGCCCCTGACATATAAAAAACCACATGGAAAGGGAGACTATATAAAGCCAACAGTCAGCACCTTAGTTCCGGACATACAAAGCCATCTCAGACCTTGTAGTCTAAATCAGGCGTGTGCTGTATGGGTGAGCCTAGGTGACACTGGAGCAGAACCTTGGTTAAAGTCTTGACTTACAAAATTATGAGAAATAAAATGGTTGTTTGTTTGGTAGTGGGGATTGAACTCAGAGGCTCTCGACCACTGAGCCACATCCCTAGCCCTATTTTGTATTTTATTTAGAGACAGGGTGTCACTGAGTTGCTTAGTGCCTCGCCATTACTGAGGCTGGCTTTGAACTCTCGATCCTCCTACCTCAGCCTCCTGAGCCACTGGAATTACAGGTGTGCACCACCACTCCCGGCAAATGGTTATTTTTTAAAGCCACTAAATTTTGGAATTTTTAAAAATATAACAACAGGTAACTAAAACACTGTTTATTGATGATTTGTAGGGCTTTTATTTAATGACCAGTTTTATTAAAGAATACCCCATTTATTTCTACTGTGATCAGCAAACAAACTGAAATTCAATATTTAAAATTTTTTGCCAAGAATATAACCTATCTTGCAAGTTTCCATGAGGACTAGAAAAGAATATATATTCTGGAGTTGTTGGGCATTGTCAGTCAATGTCAATAAGATTAAGGTGGTTGATAGTTTTGTTCAGACTCTTGTGTATCATTAGTGATTTTTTTTATAGTGTTACTATCAGTTGTTAAAAGGGTGTTAAAAATTCAAAGTATAGATTTGTCTCTTCAGTTTTGTCAGCTTTCATATATTTGGGGCATATAAATGTTTGGTTGTATGGTGTCATGTTTCTGTGTTCTTAAAAACACATTATGGTATTATGAAATGTCTTTCTTATCTCTTATAAAACTCTTTATCTTGAATTAAATTCATCTGATGTTAGTATAGCCTCTGCATTCTTCTTGGCTTACTATTCATGATGTATTTTTATCTATTTCTTGTTTTCGTTCTATTCATATTTTTATTTAATGTAATTAAATAAAATTACATTAAATAAAAATTAAATTTTATTTAATTTATCCATTAGCGTTTAGCTTTATTGCTTTACATTATTGTTTTAGCAATGTTTCCAGGAATTATGAAATGCATTCTTGAATTTATCACAGTTTTCATAATTTAAATTGTGATACTTTCTCACATCTCCCCAAGTCCTTTGTGCTTTGTCGTCATACATATTACAGCTGTATACCCTATGTTTTTTACCTTAGTCATGTTTCCAAGAAATTAAAAGAATAAATATGTATACATATTGCCTTTTATATTTGCCTACATTTTAGTATTTCTAGTACTTTTCATTTCTGTTTATGGTGCATTGTCTTTAAAAATATCTACCCCAAATTCTCCACATTCCTGTATCATGTTGCTTCTCTCATTATGAAGTAATATCTATTTTCCCACCCGCTGAGTCTGGGCTGGTCTTTTGTCTTGTTTTAATGAACAAAATATATTTTTGGTGAAAGTGATGCCATGCCAATCCTAGACCTAACACCTTGGGAAGGTGTATACCTTCTACTTTTATCCTCTAGAAATCTAATCAACAAATAAAAAATTTTAGAATGACTGAATGACTAAAAGCATTTGAGGAGATAAGCCTGACCCAACCAGTTGAGCTAGCAGACATGTAAACAAAGCTATTTTGTCAGTTCTACCTTTGGTTAAACAATCCCTGCTAAAGGAAACCACATAAGCACTAATAAATACCTAGAGCAAAGGACCCATCAGGTTATGTAAAGTCAAATCATAGAATAAGGAGAAATAACAAAGAATTTTTATTTTAAACCATTAAATTTATTACACAGTGAACTAAAACACACAGTGCATCTGTTTCTACCTGATGGATCATCTCCTTTTATCCTGAAGAGGTTCTTTTAGCATTGTTAATAGTAGAGATCTATTGGTATTGAATTTTCTTACTTTTTATTTATTTGAAAATGTCTATTCTGCTTTCAGTTTTGAAGAGTACTTATCCTAGATTAGCAGTTTTTGTCTTCTAGCACCTTAAACCTTTCCGTTAACTTTAATCTCTCATTTCTGATAAGAAGTCAGCTATCATTTTAGTCATTTTTACCTATGCGTAACACACCACTTTTTTCTAATTGCCTTCAAGACCTTTTTCCTCCTAATTGATTATTTACAGTTGACTCTGATGCATCTAGATGTGATTTGCTTTGTAACTAACTTTAGTATTCACTGAGTTTCCTAAATCTGTTAACATCTTTTTTGTTAATTTGAGATAATTTTAGCCATCATTGTCTTAAATATTTTTTCTGTACAATTTATGCCTCTATTCTTCTAGAAATCTAATTATATGTATATTAGGTCACTTTGTAATGATAGTAACCAAGTCTCTATTTTTTTCTTTCTGATTTTTAGACCAGATAATTTTTATTGGTCTATCTCCAAGTTAACTTTTTGATGTTTTTGCACTATATAATCTGAGGATAGATTTGTTTCATGAATTTTTCATTTCAAATACTATACTTTTTATTTCTTTTAAAAGAAATTTTTCATTTATATGTTGACACCCATATCTACTTATTCATTATGATTAAGCTTTTCTTTAATTCTTTGAAATTAGTTATAAAAACTTTTTAAATTTTTTTTCTGCTAATCCTAACATCTGGGTCAGCTCACGGAACTTTTTTTATATGTGACATTTTCTCTTGTGGTTCTCATTTTTCTATCTTCTTTGCATTCTGGCAAAATTTAATGATATTCTATATGCCTATAATCCCATCGACTCAGGAGGCTAAGGCAGGAGGATCAAGAGTTCAAAGCTAATAAATTATGCATGGCACACATTGTTTAATTTTGCATGTAACTTCTTTTTAGTGCGTCAATGAGGTTTTAGTGACATTGTCACCCAACACTTGGCCTTTGTTGTTCAGGGAATGCCTTCATGATTTTAATACTGGTTTTCCTATTCAGGCTGTGGATTGGGTTTGAATATACTGTTATCAACCACCTGGTCTTTTAATTACTCATTCCAGTAAACTTATAGTTTGTGAAGCATTTGTTTCTCAGATTCATGACACTGTTAGAACCAGAAGTAGTAGCTGTTGGGTAACTGTGAATTCTTTTTTTTTTTTTTTTACTTGAAGTAGATTGTCTGAAATAGGCATATTCTCCTCTGTGTTTATCCAAACCTCCCTGTCATGTGTACTACAAGTTACAATTTGGAAGTTACTGTATTAAAATTCTGTCTGTTCATGGTTCTAGAAGAGTGATGTTCTCTCCCAAACACTGGTTACTACAGCATCATTTTTAATGTTGTAAAATAAGAATAAAGGCTCTGAAGGCCAAAGGTTTTAAAAAGTCATTTTACAAATGTTACGTTAAATTAAACCTGAGCTTTGTTGTAATACTGTTTTCTCTTCAAAATGTGATGGTACAGGAAAGGTGTTATATGCAGGGGTGGTATTGCAGGGGAGCATTTTAAATTGCAGAAGTAAAAAAGTTATAATATTTATAATTTTGATGAGTTTATTTTTATAGGGAAGATTTTTCTCCCCTGAAATTTTTTCTGGAATAGCAAAATGTTTCCATTATTAAAAATTAAAATTGTTAAAAAAAAAAAAAGAGTTCAACGCTAGCCTCAGCAATTAAGGGATGCACTTAGCAACTCAATGAGACCCTGTATCTAAATAAAATGCAAAAAAAGGGCTGAGGTTGTGGCTCAATGGTTAAGCACCCCTGGGTTCAATCCCTGGTACCAAAAAAAATTTTTTTAAATTATATTCTGGTCATTTATAGATGATACATCATAGGAAGTCTGGATTATATTGTCTTCCTATAAAGGATATTCTGTTTTATGTGTCATGCAGGCTAATTACTGGTGAATTGTTTTGATCATATTAGATTTGGTATTATTATTATTATTAGGTACCAGAGATTGAACTCAGTGTACTCAATTACTGAGCCACATCCCCAGACCTGTTTTGTATTTTATTGAGAGACAGGGTCTTGCTGAGCTGCTTTAGCACCTCGATTTACTAAGGCTGGCTTTGAGCTCGTGATCCTCTTGCTTCATCCACCTGAGTCACTGGGATTATAAGCATATTCCACCTCGCCTCACTAGGTTTGGTATTTTTCTTTATTTCCATATTTCATGGTGCATTATACTTGTACATAATGGTGGGATTTGTTGTTATGTTTTCATACATATGTACAATACAGTGATAAAACTTAGCCAATATCATTCTCGAGTATTTCTCTTTTACCTGCTTTCCTCTCTCCCCTGATCCCTTTTCTCTATTCTACTGATCTCCCTTTGATTGTCGTCAGATTCCTTTCACACACACACACCTTTCTTTTCCTTTTTCCTTTCTGGCTGCCACATACATTTTCAGCATGAATCAATTTTGATTTTAAATTTAGGTCTACCATTTTCCCATTGCTCTTTTGTGTGTGGTTCTTTTTGCTAAGGCTTATTCCTGAACTCTTAATTAAGTACCTAATATATTAGTGAAGCTGCTGCAACCTGACTCTGCTAGAAACCATTTCTTCCAACATTGCCATTTAGCATCATCTTCAGTCTCCTTTATAGCAGTCAAACTCTGCTAAGCCTTACAGAGTCTCATCTGGTACATTCATATCAAAAATGAATTTCCTCCAGGCTTTTAGTATTCTCTCTCTAACATACACATAATTACATTGCACCCACCATAAATAGCTCAGACATTCTTGTCCACAAAATTCCAACCACTATGATAATCTTGCACTTTGATAATTTTCTCCTTAACTCAGTATGACCACCATCTTACTTGAGCTTCATCTCCCTAATTGTGTTTTGTGCACCAGGCCTACAGTCATGTCTGAAATTAATACCTGAAAATGTTTAGTTTTTCTAGTTTTATACTCTTTTGTGTCAGGAAAACAAATCAAGTACATTAGATCTATTACAGTTTCAAGTAAAAATACTAACTTACTTTTATCTTTGCCCATCAATAGTGGTAGAGACACTTAGGTCAACTTACATAGAAACTGCAACATCTTATATACTCAACAACAATTTCATTGTCCATGGAACGAAAAATTAATTGAAAGAGTAAACCCCAAAAAGGATATCTGAAAAATAAACTGGTCAAAATTAGTAAGGCAATCAGACTTAAATAATCATATATTTTACCAATAGCACTAACTTAAAAGTATGAGTCTACAATAACTAGAAAAATACATGTTAATGGCTAGAGGCATAAAAGTTTCTATTATGATAGGCAGTCTCTTATGATGCTTTAATATTATATGATAGTTGTGAAATGATTACAAACTAATAATGAACATAATCTATTTGCAGATTAAAATGTTCTTCCCTGTATTATCTACAAAGTTTAGATAAACCTCAAAATGCCCTGGAAAAGAAATTTATTAAGTCTCATCAAAATGAACTGCCAGGTTTTTTCCTACATTTGACATGACACAGTGCCAAGATTTCTAGTCCTGAATACACACTTTCTATAGGGAAGAGACTTTTATCTTGGCAATTAATAGATCATTTATCTCATTTCATACAGCCAATTTTAGTCATAAGAAAAGAAATGTTTATATATTTATTCTGCTGACTTTAATCTATAATCTAATCAGGGATCAACAAACTTTTCCTGAAAAGAGACTGATAATAAATATATTAGACTTTGTAGGCAAGTCTTCATTGCCATTCAAGTGCCAGTGTAGCACAAAACAGCCTAGACTGTGGGTAAATAATATAAGTTTCTGTGTTCTAATAAAACTTTGTTTACAAAAGCAAGTGTTATTGTTGGACATCGTGGTGTGCTCCAACAGTCACAACTACTCAGAAAGCTGAGGCAGGAAGATTACTTGAGCCTAGGAGTTTAGGCCAGCCTGGGAAATAAGAGAGAGGGGGGGAGGGGAGAGAAGAGACAGGAGAGAGAGGGAGGGAGAGAGAGAGAGAGAGGGGAAAGAATGAAAGAAGGAAGGAAGGAAGGAAGGAAGGGAGGGAGGGAGGGAGGGAGGGAGGGAGGGAGGGAGGGAGGGAAAAAAGGAATAAAGATAACAATTAAAAAAAAAAACAGTGTCAGGCTCATCACTTTTCCAGAGTATTAATGTTTATGCTCACAATAGATGTTTGGCTAGGCTGTATACATACATACATACATGCATACATGAAAGCAATTCTGTTCTTTTGTTTGCTTTCTTTTATTTTTTCCATTTTTTTGTTGATACATTATAGTTGTAAATCATGGCAGTATTTGTCGTTACATATTTCCACATGCACAATATAACACTCCAGTTTGGCCTATATCATTCCCCAGTATTTTCCCTTCACTCCTCCATCTCCTGGTCCCTTTCCTACACTCTACTGATCTCCTTTTGATTTTCACTTTCTTTTCCTTTTTCCTCTCTTGCTTCCACATCCGAGAGAAAACATATGCTCCCTTGATATTATGAGTTTAGCTTATTTTGTGTAACAGAATGTTCTCAAGTTTCATCCGTTTTCCAGCAAATGACATAATTCATCTTTATGGCTGAATAAAGCTCCATTGTGTGTATATGCCACATTTTCTTTATTTATTCATCCTTCATAAGCACCTAGTTTGGTTCCATAGTTTGGCAGCTGTGAATTGTGCTGCTATAAACATGGGTATGCATGTACTACTCTAGTATTATGACTTTAATTCTTTAGGATAAACATTGAGTAGTTGTATAGCTGGGTTATATGGTGGTTTCCTGCCTAGTCTTTTGAGGAACCTCCATACTGATTTCAATAGTGGTTATATTCATTTACAATCCTATCAACAGAGAAAAAAGTGTCCCTTCTTCTCCACATTCTCTCTAGCATTTATTATTGTTCATATTCTTTTTTTTTAAGTAGTTGGACACAATACCTTTATTTTTATTTATTTATTTTTAATGTGGTGCTGAGGATCGAACCCAGGGCCTCGCACGTGCTAGACAAGAAATCTGCTGGTTTTTTTTTTTTTTTTTTTTTAAGGGCGGGGGGGGGAGAGAGAGAGAGAATTTTAACATTTTTTTTTATTTCTTAGTTTTCGGCAGACACAACATCTTTGTTTGTATGTGGTGCTGAGGATCGAACCTGGGCTGCACGCATGCCAGACAGGTTCGCTACCACCTGAGCCACATCCCCAGCCCCAGCAATCTACTGTTGAGCCACAACCCCAGCCCCATATCGTTCATATTCTTGGTGGCTGCTATTCTGACTAGAGTGAGATGAAAGCTCACTGTAGTTTTGATTTGCATTTCCCTAATTGCTAATGATGTTGAACATTTTCATAGATTTGTTGTCCATTTTTATTTCTTCTTTTGAGAAGAATCTGTTTAAGTCATTTGCCCAATTAAGCTAGGTTATTTGAGGTTTTGGTATTAAGTTTTTTAAAGTTTCTTATATAGTCTGGATATTAATCCTGTGTCAAAGAGTAGTTAGCAGGGCTGGGGATGTGGCTCAAGCGGTAGCACACTCGCCTGGCATGCATGCAGTGCAGGTTCAACCCTCAGTACAACATACAAAGATGTTGTGTCCGCCGAAAACTAAAAAATAAATATTAAAAAATTGTCTCTCTCTCTTTTTTTTAAAAAAAAGAATAGTTAGCAAATATATTTTCTCCCATTCCGTAGGTTCTTTCTTCATGTTACTAATTGTTTCCTTTGCTGTGCAGAAGCTTTTTAATTTGATGCCATTCTGTTTATTAACTTTTGTCATTATTTTCTGAGCTTTAGGAGTTCTAATAAGAAAGTCATTGCCTGTACCTATATGCTGGAGTCTCACACCTATATTTTTTCCAAGGATTTGCATAGTTTCTGGTCTAATTCCTGGGCTTTTGATCTCTTTCAAGTTTGTACAGGGTCTAGTCTTATTTGTCTACATATAGATAACCAATTTTCCTGGCACCATTTGTTTAAAGCCTGTCTTTTCTCCCAATATATTTTTGGCATCTTTGTCAAGAATCAGATGACTGTTAACTGTGTTGGATCTTTTTCTGTGTCTTCTCTTCTTTCCCATTGGTCTATGTATCTGGTTTTATGACAGAGCCATGCAGTGGTTATTTCAATAGCTTTGTAGTACAATTTGAAGTCAGGTATTGTGATGATGCCTCCAGCTTGCTTATTGACTTAGAATTGTTTTGGCTATTCTGAATATTTTATTCTTCCAAATGGATTTCAGGACTGTTTTTTTCTAGGTCTGGAAAAATGACATATTATTATTATTATTTTAAATTTATATATGACAACAGAATGCATTACAATTTATATTACATATATAGAGCACAATTTTTCATATTTCTCTTTGTATACAAAGTATATTCACACCAATTCGTGGGCATTTTGATGGGAATTGCATCAAATCTGTATGTTGCTCATAAAACCAATTTCAAACATATACAATCATATTAGTAGTGATTTTAGTGTCCAAAAAGAGATCTACTAAACAATAATTACTGGGCTGGTTTGGTGACTTGTAGTCCTAACTACTCAGAAGGCCAAGCCAGGAGGATTGCTTGAGTCCAGGAGTTGCAGATCAGGTTACGCAAAATAGCAAGACCCCCATCTTAAAAATAATAATAATTACTGATATCAAAACACATCTCAATCATTATGATAGTCACTAACTCTTCATTGTTTTCCTTGAAACTCTAATATACAATTAGTGAATGTCAATTTAGGACTAATTGTGCTGTGTTATAGAGGAGAAAGCTGATTATAATAGTAAATGAAATCAGCTATCATGAACTGATTTGTGTTTATTTAATTACAATTATCATGCTGATGACTCTACATATTAAGTCTCCACCTATAGTCCCCTAGGTGCTAATTTTAAAGATATGAGTTTTCATTAAAAATAAGAAAAGAAACCCCTCTATGCATTTCAATAATTCAAATTGTATCATAATTTGACTATTAACACAATGGAAAATCAATGCAACTAATTCAGATTTAAATTCAAGATTACACAGTGCAAAAGAGGGAATAGTCTTGGAAAGGGAAGTAGAAAAATGTAAGATCCCTCTTAGAGGTCAGAAAAAATAAATTAAAAAATGTGATTTTTTTTAAAGGTAGTGTTAACTTGAAGTGGAAAACAAAAAGCAAAAAACCTTTGAAGCAAAGTCAGTTGTGTTTACAAGGACCTTTGAGTTTCTTTGATGTTTTAGTGATTCTGGTTTTTAAAATGTTGATTTGTGGAGGATGGGCACAGGGGATTGAATCTAGGTGCTTAACCATTGATCCACATCACCAGCCCTTTTTTTACATTTTTTTTTATTTTGACATAGGAAATCCATAAATTACTTAAGGCCTTGCTAAATTGCTGAGGGTGACTTTGAACTCAATATCCTCCTGCCTCAGCCTCCAGAGCCACTGGGATTACAGTGTGCATCATGAAGCCCGGCCTTAAATGTTGATTTTATAATCCTTTCTTTTTAGCTGATAAGAGAAATTACAAAATACAGAATACTTGCAAACTACAAAATATAGGATACTTACAACTAAAGGTGCTTTGTTAAATGACCAGAGTTTAACTAACTCTGCAAGTGACTCTCAAGCAGTGACTCTCAAACTGGGAGAGTAATACTAGTCTTATCAAGAGAAGTTTAGAAATGCCTGGGGGCATTTTGTTGTTGTTTCACCATCACTGAGGAAACTACTAACATTTTTTGGCCAGGCCCATAGATAGTATATAACCTTCAGCTAGTAGGAATAGTCCAAACCAAAGTACCAATAGAGTTCTATCAAGAAACCCTGGTGCAAAGAAGTAATCTACCAAGGAAAACACAGTTGCAGTTAAGTAAGAGAACAGAGCAGGTGCCGGATGCAGTGCTGCATGCCTGTAATCCCAGTGGCTCTGGAGGCTGAGGCAGGAGGATCATGAGTTCAAAGCCAGCTTCAGCAAAAGTAAGGCCCTAAACAATTCAGTGAGACCTTATCTCTAAATAAAATACAAAATAGGGCTGGAGATGTGACTCAGTGGTCTAGAGCCCTTGAGTTCAATCCCTGTTACCAAAGAAAAATAGACCACCCAGGTGACTTGTTTGTACCAGTAGGTCTACCTAAAACGAAAAGGGATTTTATGCAGTCAAATTTTTTTATTATCCATTTAAATATAATTCTTTATTTCTTTATGTTTGTCAAGAAGTAAGTATATTTAAGATAACAATGAAAAATAATAAAAGAATGACAAGTGTAGGAACCTAATGATGACTTACACTTTTTGATTATAGACTTGAGATTCATCAAAAATGACAATGCAATCCCTAGCTATTGCAACAGAAATCTTAACCTCTGAGTGAAAAAAAAAAGAGGGATGTTGAGATACCTTCAATCATCTTTTCTCACTTCTGCGTAAGTACCAAGAGAGGTTGGCCAAAAATATTTTAAAACCTAAAACATACTATTAAACTTGGCTTTTCTTTAAAATAAGTGCAAGTATATGATATGGCCTAGTGTTAATTTACAATCCCTACTTTCTTATGCTGCGACTGTCTTTAAGTGTGCCCAGTTTGAACTGAGATGTGCCATAAGTCAGATATCAAAGACTTATTATGAAGAATGTAAAATAACAGTTATATTTTTATTTTGATTACAAATTAAAAGGATGACATTTTGAATATATTGAATTATGTAAAATGTGTTATTAAATGAAGCTCATCTGTCTTATTTTTTAAAATATGACTTCTAGAAAATTTAATTTACATGTAGAGTTAATATTATATTTCTATTGGTGGTTCTAAGGGATCAGTGAGAAATAAGAGAAAGATCATGTTCAGATTCCCTATTTCATCATTTGGGTTTGATGTCATTCACTGATCTTCTTATGTATTCCAAACCATTTCAAATTTCATGTGGATTTGGGTAAGACTGAGATTTCATACTAATCACAGAGAACTTACTTTCCCATATATGTTTGTTCAGTGTCCCCCACTGAGTATAGTCTTCATAATAGTGTTTATGGTCCTGTTTCTAATTTTATACTGCATGCATCAGTTAAAATGCTGAAGATTCAGGAGGGTTTGCTTTGCTTCAGTGTATGCTCTGGTAGACTATATGTTATCCCGAAGAACATATTTTCTCCTCCACTCTCCCTGTCTCCTCCAAGAGGTGCTTGTGATCTTCCAAGCACACTTTGGGAGGATGTTATCAGCCTTACTTTGTTTCAGTGAGAAGAGAACAGTTTCCAGAGTAGGAACTATCTAAAAATGTCTCCTTAGTAATGAAAGCATTTATTGCCAAGACTTTTGTTGCTTTGTCAATTGTCTATATTGGCTGTAACCGCCAGGATTTTGCTGTTTAATTATTTAAACCACATAAATGGGCAATCTTTCATATATTATCTCTATTTCTTCTTTAAAAATGAATTATAAAATTTTAACTTTGACCCATATTTGTATAGATGAAATATCTGAGACTCAGAAAAGTTAATGATTTGCCTATAGTCACACAATTAGACTTCTGACTACAATCCTTTTGGCTGTATTCCTTACTTCTGCTGTTGTTCTCGTAAGGAAGTAATTTATATTTCTGAAAACTAAATGGATAAAGCCCAACAGTGCACTGTGGAAATTGAGATGTGCAGGCCACAAGTCCCCAATGTCTGTTCTGCATTTATTTCAACACACCAAATATTTGACCTCTGTGAAAAGAATGCCAAGGTAAATTAGGCAGAACCAGAAACAGGAACTCATATACATGCCATATATTAGTGGCAATTTCAGATGTTTGAGTTTCTTTCTTTGTACAGTTGAAAGTGGAATAATATTTGTCAGGGCTAGACAAACAGTAGATGCTGGCAGAAGACCTTGCCTTGTATATGACTCACTTCCATTAGTACAGTACACTTCAACATGACTTTTTAATTGTGGGGAGTGCCTCAGCTCTACTCATTATGCCCAGCCTAAACCTCCATCTTCCCTGGATTTAAGGACAAGATACTTGTTTAAATTCCACTTAAGTTATATGATCCCTTTACTTAAAGTCTAATATTTTATGCATTTTTATTCTATTAAGTCTAAATCCTTATGCTTGATTTTCAAGGAATTTTATAATCTGACCTAAGCACACAAATATGTCATCCTTTATAGAATCCTTTCCTCTTAGCAAAATGAGGTGTCCTTACTGTCCTTTAAACATACTTCTTTCTGCTGAGTCTTTTATGCTGTTTAATTCACTTGCCTTTTATTCTCTTTTTAGAATCTGAATCCTATGTACTTATCCAGGTCTAGCTCAAATCCCAAGACTCATCTCTTACTTTTAACTCTTTAGTGTTTACAATTTGTACCAAAATACATTTTAGCATTTATTTTGTGGCAGGGTAGGGCCCTTGCCACCCTCCCACTACACTAACTTTTACCAAGGAGGAAACTGGTGTTACCAAGAAAGACCTGTTTATAATTTAGGAGTTCCCATTCTCGAGATTATAATGAGGATCTAGAGTCACCTCCACCCTTGGAGATAGATCCAAGATTGGGGTCCTTCGGCACAGGTGTAAAGGTTGATCCATTGCCTGAATCTCTTACATTGGCACAGAAGATGATGTACACACACACACACACATACACACACTCGCCAAAACTCAGGAAGGAAGGAAGGAAGGGAGGGAGGGAGGGAGGGAAGGAAAGGTGGGCGGGCGGGGAGGAAAGAAGGAAGGAGACCCTTTGAAATCCATTGAGAAATGATACTGTTCTGGTCAACCTCACAGAAAATGGATATTTCTTGTCATTTTCTGACTTACCATATTGTGACCAAGCATAGTGCTATTATTTTATTTTTTTACTAAGACCTTTACTAGGATTCACCTGGTTTATAACTTTCTACCTTTAAATATAACTGAATCTGCTGGAAGATGGTGGCAGAGTCTGTAATCCCAGATATTCAGGAGGCTGAGGCTGGAGGACTGCAAGTTTGAGGTAAACTTGGGGAACTGAGCCAGACTCTGTTTCAAAATAAAAACTAAACTGGGCATGGTGGCACACATCTGTAATCCCAGTGGCTCAGAATGGTGAAACAGGAGAATTGGGATTTCAAAACCAACCTTAGCAACTTAACGAGGCCCTGAGTAACTCATTGGGACCTATCTCTAAATAAAATACAAAAGAGGGCTGGGGATGTGGCTCAGTGGTTTAGTTCCCAAGAGTTTCATCTCTGATAGCAAAAAAAATTAATAATACATGAATAAATAAAATAAAAAGGGCTGGGGATGTGGCTCAGCAGTAGAGCACCCCTGGATATTTGTACTAGGGAGTACAAAAAAAAAAAGAATTTTCAATACATATTACTTTTTGTCTAGTTTATTTCATTCAGAATCTCCCTGTTTTTGCTATTATCAATAGTTCTTTATTCTTACTAAGTATGTTTTCAAAATTTATTATCTATTTTCCTATTGATATACATTGGGGATTTTTTTAAGTAAACCAGGTTATATTTATACAATTATTATAAATTAAATATTAAAAATTATTAAGCAATGAAAATAAGAAGTACCTTCACATTCAACAACTTGGATAAATCTTATAAAAATACATATGGAGCTAAAAAAGCCACATACCAAAGAACACATGTGTATGATTACACTGTATAAAGTAACAAAACAGGCAAATCTAATCCTTGTTATTAGAAGTTAAAATAGTGCCTAAGTCTGGGGGAGTGGAGGGAATAATTAGGGGAGCAATGAGAAAGGGCTCATGAAAGTGCATTTGATGTTCAATTTCTTGACCTGGGTTAAGGTTCAGTGGATATGTTTACTTTGTGATAATTCATTGTGCTATACGTGATTTTCTTTTGTTTGTTATATTTAATAAAAGAGAAGCTCTATTAACAGTAAAAAATCAATCTCTACATTCATGTAATAGTTAGTAATCAAATGTCTACTATATGGTTAATATGAGTATAAGGGTTCTGAGGCATGTAAGACAGACATGTTCCCACAGTCCAACATTGGGGATTTTTTGACTATTACAAATAAAACCACCATGAATAGTTGTGCACAAGTCTCAGTGTGGATGTATGCTTTTATTTCTCTGGAGTAAATATCTCGACAGATGTGATTTAATTTGTAAAGCAACTGCCAAACAGTTTTCTAACAGTTTGTGCCATTGTTTATACTACATGTTATAGTTTGCAGTTCTAAGAGAGATACCATAGTCTTCATCTTTGTCAACATTTGTTATGATGAGTCTTAAATTTTGTCCATCCTACTGTATGTGTAATAACATTGCAGTTTTGATTTACATTTCAACTTATGTTGGATATCCTTTCATGTGCACATTCACCATATTTGTGTCTACTTTGGTGAAGAAAAAAAGTCTTCTGCCCATCTTTTCAAATTGGGTGATTTTTCTTATTAATAAGTTGTAAGAATCATTTGTATATCCTAGATATCATTCTCTTGAGAGAGATATGTTTTGCCAATACTTTTTCCTAGTCTGTCAGCTTACCTTTCCATTTCCATAACAATGAATATACAATAGACAAAGTTTGTTGTTGTTGTTGTTTTTGGTACTGGGGATTGAACTCAGGGTCATACCACCACTGAGCCACATCCCCAGTCCTATTTAGTATTTTATTTAGAGACAGGGTCTCACTGAGTTGCTTAGTGCCTCACTTTTGCTGAGGCTGGCTTTGAACTTGCAATCCCCCTGCCTCAGCCTTTTGAGCCACTGGTATTACAGGTATGCACCACCATGCCCAGCATGAGACAAAGTTTTTGAGGAGAGGAAAAAAGAGAGCATGAGGCAGAGAGAGCTACTTAGTTTTAAAAGCCTCTGCCAAGCAGCTTTTTATATTTTCTTCCAGAAGTTGTATAGGTTTAGCTGCTACATTTAGGTCTGTAGTCTATTCCTACCAGTAGTGTGTGAGGCTCCCATTGATCCACATCCTTGCCAACTTATTATTATCTTTTTTGATTATAACCATCTTGATAGATGTGAACTAGTATCTCACTGAGGTTGTACATTTCCCTAATGGTGCTGGGTATCCTTTCATTTGCTTATTTGCTTTTGCATATTTTCTTTGGAGAAATGTCTATTCTAATTTCTTGCCATTTGTCTTTTCATATTGAACAATAAGAATTGCTTGTATATTCTAGGTAGTTATATATATTCTAACTACATGAATTGTAAATGTTTTCTTCTATGATTGTGTTTTCACTTTCTTCGATGGTAGCCTTTAAAAGTTTTAAATTTGATGAAGTTCATTATTTATTATTTTTTCTTTTGGTGCTTGGGCCTTTGGTGTCTTAAATACAAAGTCATTGTCTACCCCAAGATTTACCTATGCTTTCTTACATTTAGTTTTGGTTCTTACATATATATGTGTTGTCCATTTTGAATTCTTACATTTATGTCTGTGGTCCATTTTGAGGTAATTTTTATGTGGGGTAGGGCTTAACTTAATTCTTTTGCATTAAAGACTATATCATTTTCAAATAATATTTTCATTTGGAATACAATTCTAGGATATCAGTTTTTTTTTTCTTTCAGAACTTGAAAATATTGATGTACTGTTTTCTGGTTTGCATGGTTCTTGAATGAATTTTGACATTTTACTTTCACTCCTTTGTACATAATGGTATCTGTTTTCTGTAGATGCTTTTTAATTTTTTTCTTAGCACTGGTTTTAAGCATTTAGTGTAAATTTGTGTCATCTTTATCATTTTTCTTATTCATTGAGCTTTTTGAATCTGAGTGTTCATCAGATATAGAACATTTTTATTTATTATTTCTTCAAATGTGTTTTTCCCACCTCTTTTAGGAACTACCATAACATATATATTGGACTGGTTGAAGCTGTGCATACTGATGCATTGTTCAGTTCAATCTCTTTCTCCGTGTTTGATTTTGGAGTCTTTATCACTGCATATTCAGTTTGCTGATATTGACTTCTTCAATGTTGAATCTGCTGTTCATCTCATTCAGTGTAATTTTCACCTTAGCCATTGTTTTATCTGATTTTATCTAATTTTATCTGTTTTATCTAATTCAGACATTTTTATATCTTTTTTTTCTCCTTTACATGCTTATGCTTTTCCATAGCATCTTGAACATATGGTATACAACTGTATTAATGTCCTTGTATAATAACTCTATCACAGTGTAATTAATGATCATTTTTATTAATTTTCTTTTCAACATGGGTTATATTTTCCTCGCTCTTTGCATGCCTCATACATTTTTATTGGATTCCAAACATTGTGAATTTACCTTGTTCAGTACTGGATATTTTGTATTCTTTTAAATATTCTTGAGCTGTGTACAGCTTTTTGCTGAACTATCTTGGAAACATTTTGTATTCTTTTAAATATTCTTGAGCTGTGTACAGCTTTTTTTCTGAACTATCTTGGAAACATTTTTATCTTTTTAAGATTCTGCTAGACAGGAGTTACCTTCAATCTTGGGCTATTTTGTCCCTTTTACTTACTATGTTACTTGATGCCCTTTTATTATAGATTTTCCATTCTAGCTGGTGATTACAAAAATTGATCTGCATGCCAACAATCACCACCACCTTCCATTCTGTTCCTTTCTGAAGGTTCTTTCTCTGGCCTTACATGTGAGCCCATTGTTACATAGCCGAAGACTTCAGGGGAACCCTCCATAGATGTCTAGAGAGCTAGTGCATGTACACACTCTCCCTCCCTCTGCAGTTCTCTACTCTCTCCTTTATTCTGCTCTAGGACTTCTAGCTGCATCGATCTCTTCAGACTTTAAAATCCATCTCTTCAACTCAGGAGATTTTCTATTTGAGTTTCCCTTCTCTGGATGTGGCCTGAAAAATTCTTTCCAGGGAGTAAATTGGGATAATCCTAGCACTCATCTCTCATGCCTAACTTTATCTTAGAGATCACTCTTATGCTGCTTATTATCTAATATCTGAGAACTGTTGTTTGTATTTTGTCCACTTTTTTTCCAATGTTTCATATGCGAGGGTAAATCTGTTGCCCCTCTTGGAGAGATTTAGTCTTCCATAAATGTTTAACACTATTCTCTGGCACATCATTTACAATAGATGAGGTTCTTCCTGGTAACAGCAGCGGTAGGCCTACTGAATGCTCCTAGGCAAGTGCCTTCACAAATTTCCAATGGTATATGTTATTATGCTGCCAATTATTTGTTTCAGATATGTTTTTCTTGTCTCATTTAGATTGTACTCTGACATTAGGAACCCTTCATATCTTAGAATTTTATGTCCCCTACACCCAAACTGGTCACATTTACCTTTAACAATTACTCAACCCTTACCCCGTAAGAATTCCCTTTGAGGTATTAAAGAATAATTCACTTGAGATTATTTATCTCCATGCCAACAATCACCACCACATTCTATCCTGTTCCTTTTCTGAAGGTTTTTAATATAGCCTTATATTAAACATGTTAAACATCAATGCCACATATTTAAATGCTATGAGTAAAAGTGAATGCTGATTCATTCACTAATTGTATGTATCCTGGTAGAAAGAACTACCACTACCTTATTGCGGCCAGTTGAGAAATTTTCTTCTCATTATCCACCAGACTAGTTAATATGTCTTTAAGGCAATAAGTTTAAAAAATAATACTGATAAATCAAAATATTGAAAACTCTACAAACTAAGCAGCTAGTTCTTCAGTAACTGGAAGCACTGACTATGCATATAAAAGTATATCTGATTATGAGTCAAAGTAAATATCAAGAAGGTAATATGCAATTAGAACATTTTGCTCTTCTGATTTTTCCACCAATGAATTATCATTAATTTCCATTCTACAATAAGAAAAAATCTACAACATACCATATTCTATAATAAGAAAAATAAGAAAAAATTAAAACTAGTTTTAAAAGATCTACTTAAATATTCCAGTATCATGTAACCAAACAACTACTCTCCACACAAGTATGTTTTTATTCAACCAACACATTCAGGGGTACATTCCTGGAGTTGAGGATGCATGCTGCTGAGAGGTGGACCTTAAATGCCTTGTTCTCATAGCTTATTTCCTCTCAGTACTATTTATATATGGGGGCTTAATAGTTAATATATGTGTTTAGGTTAATAGTGTAGTATATTTATAATATTATTGGAACCATGAGTTTATCCAACAAATCATTTGTTAACTCTCTCATACATTCTAGGCATTTCCCTAGTCACTGATGTAACAGTAGTGAACAAAACAACTAATTTCCTGCTCCTGTTGGAAATTGTGTTTGAGGTTGGGTCAGAGCAGTCAAGTAGATAAACAAACGTAAGGCAAGTGGTAAGAGAAGTCTAAAGTGGTAAGGCAAGTCTGAAGAGAAAGAAAGGCAGGGTAATGGGCTTGATAGTCATGGAAAGAGGCTCTATTTTGTGTAGGATGGCCAGGAAAAGCCTTTATCACATGAAATGCCACTGTTACAGAGACATGATAAAGTAAGGGGGTAGTTAGCTAGTTAGATGATTTGGGAAGTTAAGGTTGAGGCAAAGTTGCAAGTGTAAATGCTCTGAAGCAGGGGTGGGATTGGTGTATTTAAATGGAACTAACAGACAAGAGAAGAATGTTAGGAAATGGGGAGAAAAGGATGAGGGGAGTCACATTGAATAAGAACAGTCCATAATAAGGCAGGCCAATCCATAATAAAGTCATGGCTTTTTTTCCTTTTCTTTTCCTGATACCAGAGATTGAACCCCCAGGGGCACTTAAACACTGAGCAACACCCACAGTCCTTTTTAAAATATTTTATTTAGAGATAGGGTCTCACTGAGTTGCTTAGGGACTCACTACATTTCTGAGGCTGGCTTTGAACTCAGGATCCTCCTGACAGCCTCCTGAGCTGCTGGGATTACAGATGAGTACGACCAGGCCTGGCTAAAGTCATTGCCTTTTATTTGGAAATGGGAAGCTATTGGAAGATTTTGAGCAGAGAGACACAATCAAATTTATATTTAAGAATATCACTCTAGTTGCCATCAGGACAATAGATATTGGGGAAAATGAGGGCAGAAGCAAGGACAGAAGAAGGCTATGGGAATCATTCAGGTGACTTATGATGTGGGTTTGGCCTTTATATTGGCTTAGCAGATGCAGAGGAGTGGTCAGATTCTAGGCATGTTTCAAATGCTTATTTGGAAAGAAGGAAGTCAGAAAAATAAATAAATAAAATGCTTTATAATTTATATCAAATTCTAGAAAATGCAAAACAATCTATGATGACAGGAGATGTTTGGAGACAGCCCAGAAAAGGAGAGGGGAGGGATTACAAAGAAGGATGAAATACTTTTTTGATTTTGGCGATAGTCTCATGGGTATATTCATGTCAAAACTTATCAAATCCTACACCTTAAATGTGCAATTTATTGTAGGTCAACTATATCTCAATAAAATTATAAAAATAAAGACATAATATTGTCTAATGGACTGGAGTTGGAATGTGAGAGAAAAGAGATCAAAGGTGGTTTATAAGTTTTGGGCTTTGAGCACCTGGATAATGGGAATTAAATTGTCATTCTTATTTCTGAGATAGGGAAGACTGAAAGCAGATTTTGAGAGAAAAATGAGTTCAGTTTTCAACATGTTGTTAGAGATGCCTACTAGATACATTTTATAACATAATAAATACATGGTAGAAAAGAAATGAAGAATGACTCAGATAGACAGTTTCTCTGTATGATCCACTGGTTCTCCAGAAAGCGCAGAAGTACACTGGACCAACGGGGACCTCTCATGGCCCTGTAGACAAATGTTTGTGCACACCTTTTTTTCCCATCGTTTTCTTTATTTAACATTATGAACATGGTGGACTACATTCTTTTCTCTAAGTTTTAAAGATTCAGTTAATTTGGAGAAACAACTGATGGGTTCAGTGTTGGAGGTTGATGAATAACCTTAGCAGAGACTATAGTAACAAGCCCTTGGTCACAGACAAACGAGAATGGCTCCACCCAGGATGGGAGCATTGCAGACACTCTTCCTTGGGCTGGCTAGCTTGTGCCTTTCTCCCCTTAACTGTACATATCAGTAATTCAGCTATATTATGATTTAAATCAGATTTTGCTCCTCTTGTCAGAAAGTACAATTGCTTGTTAGTTGATAGGTTGTGATGAAAAGGAGTCTACTCCTTGGGCTTGATACTTACCTCCATTACTCACTGGATGTGTGACTGCCTCAATTTACTCTAAAATAAGGATTGGAATAGGACCTACTACTACTGTAAGGTACTATTGTTATGAAGATTAAATGAATTGATATGTATAAAACCTTCAGAATAACAACTGGACATAAAGAAAGCATTCAAGAAATGTTAGCTACTAGCTTTCTTCTCTGACAATCGGTTTTGTCAGTTGGTTCCCACTAAGTTGTGGACTTTTTTGGACCAGGACCAGATATCTTGTCTTTTGATTTTCATTCACACCCACACCATGCTAGGGCTTTGTCCAGCGTCTGGCATGAATGGTAGCACAAAATGAGAGTTAAAAATATGCTTTTGAATTAAATAATTTCTTCCCTTACGGATAAAGATAAGAATCAAGATCTTAGCCTGAAGACTAATGTCCATCTCTCTGCCCCCACCTGTCCCCGCCTTAAAAAAAAGCAGGCCACTGTCTCCAGTTTACACCCTCACTCACAGTACCATTCACCTTCCCCTTTCCTAATCAGAGGGATCTTGGGGTGGGGCTTCAAGGAACCTCTAGGAGTTTGAAGGGGAGGGAGCCTGGAACCATAGACTAGCTGTGACATGTCAGGGGTGGGATTTGGTAGTTCAGAAAAGGAGGTACCAGACCAGGAATGGGGGATGGGAGTGATGGTGGAGTGGGCTAGTTCAGGATGAACCAGAAATGAGACGTTGAGGAAAGCCAGAAAGGACCAGTTGGCGGGGGGGGGGGGGGGATGGGTGGGTGACTACTAGAATTATGTGGAGGGTCGCTTGTGAGGGCACAGAAGCAAAGGCAGGTGATTGGACGAGAAGGAGAGTCCTAGTTGCCAAGGCAGCGACTAGAGGAGAAGGTCTTCAGTTGAGGAGAAGGTCTGGACTAGAGAAGGACGGAGCTCCAGCTCCGTGCGTTATCCAGTAGAGTCTGTGGACCGACCCCCAGATATCCCTGCTGAAGTGTCACCCGGGAAAGGCTTAAGCCTTCCCTGGTGCCACCCCTCTGCGCTTGGCTACCCACACGCCCCCTGAGCCCTACCTCCTAAGTGCCCACAGACGCCCGCCGCAGCCTACTTCACCGGCTCACCCAGGTGACCACAACATGGCTGTGGCGCAGGTGCTGGTCTTCTGGCTGTTCATGGTGCTCTTCTGGCTGTTTGTGCTGCGGCCGAACTGGCGAGTGCCAGGCCAACCGGACCCGAGCACCGGCCAGCGCTGGTCGAAACAAACTCTGTGCAGACGACGAATGCAGCAGTGAGTGCGCAGGCGGGCGGGCAGCCCAGGGTCTCCATTGTGGCTCTTTGGGGCCGCATGGGGCTCCGATCTTCCGGTCCCCAGCCCCGAGGGCTGGGTGAGGGGGGTCGCAGGATGACGGGTGGGGAGCAGGAGTGACAGAGCCTCGGGACCCTGCGTGTGTCCCCTCTGGCTCTGCTGGCGCCCCAGCCAGCCCGCTCGGGTTGTGGGGGGCTTCGACTCCCACTTGTTGCCAGCGTTTTATTTTTCTCTACTGACTGAGGCGGGGGTTGGGAAACACGATTCCCCAGGGACAGCTCTCAGTTTATTCCCTTCCAGGATTCGCCTAGGATCTCAGTGGGTGATGGGGTTGTGCCCACGCTGTAGCAGAGCGCTTTTCTGCTCCCTCTACAGGGACCTGGGCCGGTGCAGTATCAGGGCAGATGCTCTCCAGGGCTCGGTGGCCCTAATTCCCGCGGCAGGTTGATGGTGGGGCTCCTTGGGAAAGGCTCACTGGCCCCTTTGTCCTTTTGCTGCACTGGGGATTGGGCTGGTTTTGCCTTTTAACAGGGACTAGAGTTTAGGCTTGGGAAGAGCACCGAGTCCAGGCACGCAATGTGTTCCCAGGTCTCTGCCCCGACTCTGCTTCAATCCTGTCATTTCTGTGCATAGAAGCCTCCCTTCATATTTGAGGTAGGGTAGCAGGTGGGCAAATAATCTTTTGCTTTTGAAAGAGGCCAAGGATCTGCACCAGCCACCTGGGAACTGCAGCCTCTTCTCTGCACAGGAAGCGGACAGAATTGCTTCCCAGTCCTGGATTGGAGGTGGGCAGTGGGGAGGATGTAGCCATTCAGATTCAGATGAAGAGGTTTGTTGCAATAACAATAATAAATACTCCAAGATTTTTATAAGCCAATTCAGTTTTAGACTAAGTCACTAGTGTTGTTGGAACCTCTTTCCTCTATATATTTACTGGCCCAGAATACTTCTTATGGACTCCCGCTTGGTTTCTAGTAACCTTGCAACTTGATGACAGTGTTGTCCATAAATTGTAAGCAGTACATATTTTAAAATATTCATGCTAAAAAGGCCAAGAAGTTTACCATTGAGCTCTTTGTCTAAATTGGTGTTACCAAAACCAAATTTTGTAATTTGAATTGTTTGTTCCACTCCAATAAAGAAAAAAGATGTCTCCAATATATGTTAAGAAGTTCCTAGAGGTAACCCTAAGGCTGGAATAAATAAACACTCAGAGAAGCAAAGCAGCTGCCATGATATTTTCTTTCATTTTTGCTATTCTTTGCTATTGAGCGCTATCCTACGTGGGATACCTGGACAATCTCATCACTGATGCTTCGTCAGTACTAAGACATGGTGTTGGTTAGGTTCAGTGGGGTAACATAACTTGAGAAATGGCCTGTGTCCAAACAGATGTGACCAAAAACAACAGGTGGGTCTGTGTTGTGTTGTAGGAAGTAGTGAGGTGTGTATGTAAGGTGTCCTTGTGTGCCTTCCAAATAAGTGCTCCAAAAAAAAAGAACTAAATAGGTGCTCCATAGTATGCATTATGTTGTCACCTAATATATTACTGATTTATAAATCCTCTATGACCTAAGGGGGAACAAGAGAAACATTGCCATTTCCACTTGTGATGAGAATTCCCCACCTTAAAGTGTCTCTCACCTTCAACTTGGCCTCTTAATTACGTATGAATTAGGATGCTGACAGTTCTGAAAATAGTCCTATTTTAGCTTCAAAAAAACAAGTTACCCTCTCCAAATCTGTGTTTGTTCCTCAGACATATATTTTTATAAAACAAACATTCTCGTGTATTTTACTGCTAATTGGCTTTTAGAAAAAGTGTTATTTCCATTTCTTTGTGCTTTTTACATACATCTATTGTCCATTTCATCTTAAATCAGAAACTGTCTATTTGGTCAACCAAAAGAAAAATGTTGCTTCTACCAGTTTCTAGATCAATTGTGATTCTAGTCCTGCATTTTAAGCATGAAGGTATTGCCTGACCTTTTCTCGTGGTTAAACTTGTTCCTTGTCAGATAGGATACCCACTTTTGATTTTGTTTATTAAAAAAAATACGAATGAGGATGTTTTGAAACAATCTTAATGTTGGATATAGTCAACAATATTTGCTCAGAGAAAATATATTTCCTGGTTATTTACCCAGATCCTGAACCCAGAGACAGCAACTCTGCTGCAAATGAAATTGACAGTGTTTACGGCTGCATAGTAGCACTTGCAGCCACATAAAGGTAATGTCTTTTAGCAGTTAGTTCAAGTTAATTAACCCCTTGGGGGTTCCTGGATATTCTAACCTCTTCCCTATTACCTCTGCATGAAACCATACTTAAGCCTGTCCATGTCTACACTTGGATTTACATATTTGCAAAATGAAGCTTTCTATGATTATGAAACAGAAAAAAATTGAGGAGGCCTGCAAGAACCAAGAGTTTCACTGAAACCAGCTATGGTTGGTGGTAGCCACTTTGCTTTTTATTTCTCAGCACAGAGAAAAATAGAGAAGCTTCCTTTTCCCTCGTCTAATTGCAGGGAATATTGTATTTTATAGCAATAAAATCTCTAAGGATTTTAGATACTTTGAGCAGGTGAATTAAAAGTGATTCCAGAGAGTACTGGAAAAACTTGATTTTTGTTCATAGTGGGATTCATATTTCCTGAGGAGTCAATATGGACTGTGAAAAATCAAATCCTAATGTTTTTTTCTTTTTTCAATGTTCATATACAGTGTTAATGTATCGAGGTGAAGCTGTTGAAGATTTCACAGGACCAGATTGTCGTTTTGTAAATTTTAAAAAAGGCGACCCTGTATTTGTCTACTATAAACTTGCAGAGGTATCACCAGAACTTTGGGCCGGAAGTGTAAGTAAAAGTTTGACAGGTGTTATATTCTTACTTTTGATGGGTAGCAGTGTAGATTTAAATGACTGATTTCTTGGGGTGTTTGTAGAGTTAACCTGACCTCTTTGCCAGGCCCTGTGCTCCTAACACACCTTAGGCCTGGCACAGCATAGAAAGTCAGGAGACTTTCTGAAACAGAACTGAACTGGTTGTGGTTGCTACCCCTCACATCAAGTTCCAGAAGGCTCTACACATCATAAAGGTCGTCATGGTGAAAACCTGACAATTCTTAGCTTTGCTGCTTCAAAAGGGAAGGATTCATGGACATTAGAGTTAATCCTGTAAATTAAGTCTGAGATAGTAACTCAGGCATGCATATTTAAAGTTGATTTTTTTGTGTATTTTACCTAATCATTTGTGCTGTTTTTACTCTAAAAAAGCAGAATACTATGTTCATTGTGTGCTTTTTTCCCCCCTTTTTTTCTTTTTTGCAACTTCTGGGTCATCCATTTCCTGCTTTTCCTATATTCTATGCCTGAAGGTTCCCCCAGGGGTTCTACTTCCAGCCAGTAGTATGGATCTTCTGATGAAAGACATGACATTGTTTATATCATGCTTTGATATTTTAAATGGGGAGATTCACTAGGAGTGTCCTCCTAGTGGCTTATGAGTATTGTCCTTTTCATTTAAAAAAATGTGATATGTGGATTGTTTATGTAAAATAGTAGCAAGGGTCTTTGATGACTGTAGGAATGTTCCAGTTTAGAGACATTCCAGGTTGCATCCTTGAAAGTTCTCACCCTAAATAAAACACCACACAGCAGAAAATAAGACAGAAAATAAGAGTAATCCCTATGGAAAACTAGTTTCATTTTGTTGCCATTTCTGACTCTTAGGGAATGATCTTGAAACATGGTGCCTCTAGGTACAAACTTTATATTTAGACAGAGTCCCAGTTGCAGTACTCCATATAAAGAACCATCTATTGTTTCTTTCAAGTATACCAAATAGGATTGGTAACCTTTAAACTTGGAACTGTTTTTCCATGTACCTAAGTGGCATTTTTCATGTAGTAGTCATCTTTCTTTCCTTCTTTGAGCTTTTGGATAAATGGGCTTGATTTGCATTGTCTCCTCTCACATTGTAGCCTGTTAACTCTGTTCATACCTAGGACTCTTGCCATTCTGGGTGGCAGCACTCATCCTGTCTTCCTGAGGAGCCCTGCTTTCAGCACCTGACCAGAAAGGATCTTTGCCGACTGATGAGTGTTTGGGTGGCACCTTGTTTGCATTGCTCCTCTGGCATTCATTTGTCTTCTTTGCCTTCAGTCAGGTTGTGTTTTATCTTAGCTCCATATAAAATGAAAAACTCAGTTAGGAAAGGACCCCTGTCTAATCCATCTTCCTTTTGAATATTTCCTTTCAGGGCAGTGGCACTTAAGTACATTTGTTCTGATAGTAGCTTATGCAGAATTTGTTCTCTTGTGGCAGTTCTTGGCTCCCCACCCACAAATCAAATCAATAGCACCTTGGCAGGGATGATGTATGGAAGCAAAATTAGATATAAAAATTATTTCCAGTCATGAGCCTCCATGATTCTGCATCATTTTTTTTTCATATCACAAGAAATGGGATACCACCCAGTGTGTAATTATGGAGCTTTATATAATCTATGGTCTCATTTGACACAGATTAAGAAGAGATAAATGTGTTCCCTTTCTCCATACATCTCTGGTTTCTTTCCCTTTTCCAAATTTAACCTTAATAGAATTTTCATCAGAAGGGAAAAGTGTATTTCCCCTCAGACTCACCTCTCATGTCATAAGTGTTATACTTAAGAAATTAAAAACTCTTTAGTTTTCAAAATGATTCTCCTTTTGAATTTTCAGTTTTCATTCTGCAATGTTGTTGGTTTTCTAGAGTCTCAGACTTTATCTGCAGTGATGAAACTTTTAATTGCTCCGTCTTATTTAATCTTCATGGCAGTATTCTACCACTAATACTGGTTCTCAGATGGTTTCTAGATATAACAAGAACATTCATGAATGGGGATATTTTAGAGGTAGTGATAAGATGCCTTTTTTAATTTTCTTTTTTGGGCATTTGATTTGCCTATCAGTTTCCTTTAATTATTGGCAAGAATCTTCTGTTCCTTTTAGTCAGTAGTTAGTAATAGGAGTGTCTTTCTCAAGGGGAACTTTATATACCTTTTGTACACTTTATGTAACTTCATATAATTTAAATGTTGGTGCTGAAAATAAATGGGGTTCTTTTCTGCAGAGGATTTATTTTGGGTGAAACTGAAGCTTGATATGTGGTTTCATATGCATTATATTGTAATTTTATTTTCTCCCCTGCTGAGTGCCATTGTCAAGTTGGAATGACGCTTCAAATTTTCCTTGCCAGCGTACCCCATGTTAAATGGATTTCGCTGTTGACATTGCATGTAAGGTGACCTTGCTCAAGGACCAAGGCGGATCCCGGTTTAGAGCTGATCAGGTTTGAGGAAGTATCCCACTCCTTAGGGTGTTCCCGGTTTAAGACAAAAGGAGTTTTAGGGAAGTTGGAGGTTGAAGATTATTGCTGCTGGGAGTAGGGTGTGCCTGCAGCCTGAGTTCCCGCTGGGTTCTCCTGGAGAAAAAGTTTTTAGGAGGTGAATTGTTCGGGAGATTGGATTGCCCCCGAACCTGTGTGGAGGCGGTGTGATTCGGGAATAAAGAATAGCTGTTTGAATCTACAAGGCTGTGAGTGCCTTCTGATTCTGTGCCCAGCCAAGACTGCAGCATTAATTTTCTCCCCCCTTCTGATTAATTAAACAACAAGCAATGTGGCTAAAGGACCGTGCCTGGTAGGTTGTCCAATTCAACATATGGTTCTTACCCGTCATGGGAGAACTGACCTTTAGACGTCAGTTTCCTGTCTTGGGTTGAATCCACTGCAACCAGATCAACCCGTCACTGACTACCGGTCCAGCATTCAGCCATGCTTGTGGATAGGCCTAAGCACCGGTGTGGGGGGGGTGAGGTTCTTGCCTCACCTCTGTTGGCCCCCAAATTTAACCTTGGTGCCAGTGGGGGGGGTGAGGTTCTTGCCTCACCTCTGTTGGCCCCCAAATTTTAGACCATCACTAGTAGAAGGGAGGAGGATACAGAAATGCCACGACACCAAGCCAATTGACGGCTCCTTTGGAAAAATTGTGTCACTGGTGACACCATCAGCAAAGATGCCAGCATTACCACAATTAACATGGGGTGCGCTGGCAAGGAAATTGCATCACTGGTGACACCATCAGCAAGGATATGCCAGCAGTACCACAATTCGCTGTACCAGACGATAGTTCACAATGCATGCAACTCATATATAGTCCAAGCAAGTTCTGCAAGCAGTTCAAATCGGAGGAATCTATCAATATGTCCATTTCCTCCCAAAGTAAATCAAGTCCTTGATTGAGCATTACTTGTTGAGTTATATTCATTGATGCATCAGTTTATACAGTTTACTGTGATAGCTATCATAGAAGCTGTAGTTTGGTTTTCTTAGTCTTCACTGGCACTGGGATGGAGATGGGAATTCTGGCAATGATGTTAAAGAGACATTATCCTGAACAGAATTATTAAATATAATGAAAAGGAAAAGTGAAAGTAAACAAACAGATCTGTTAATCACCTTTAAAAACAATAGTAAGCAAACAGATCTGTTAACCACCTTTGAAAACAATCATTAACAGCTGTTTACCTAATTTAGATTAAACCACTTAAATCACGTGAATAAAAAAAAAGAAAATTCGGATCCATTTTTTCATGAGCGCTCCTCATATAAAAATATGGACATACACACATACTGACATGCAACACAAAACAGTGCACTCATAACATACAACACATAAGACAATAATAACAGCCTTGTAGCTTTACCTAGGTAAAATCTCCATTGCAATGTTTAAAAACTCCACAGTCAAAAAATAAAACACAGTCAAAAAACAAAGCTGATCAGAAAAACATTAACCTAGGTTTGTATGAGCTCAAAAAATAAAATAGAACTTTATGATGTGGGAAAAATGCAATAATAAAATAGATATTGAAAAAAGGCACCGTGGTTAATCACTGTCGCAGATGTAAGAATAGCCAAGCTGGAGCTCTGGATATCAGCTGTTATGGATTTGAGTCAAATTATCTTCTTTTTGGTCTGTAGAAATTGTTTTCGTTAGTGTCTCTGGAATCTAAATCGGCTGCTGTTCTCCCTGTGGAAACACAAAAACAGAACCCCGACTCCAGACAAACACTGGGTCAGGAGCTTTCCAATGTCCTGTTAGAATATCTTTCCAAAGTACCTTAGGCTTATGTACATTTTTTGGATACATATGTCTTTCCGCAGCATTAAGTCCTGATGAATTCAAATTTAAAAAGTTTAGAGTAAAAAAGGGTTATTTTAAGTTTATCTTTGGGGGATATATACCCCTTTAAGATCCTTTTAAATTTAAGTCTTTCAAAAGCATTTTGCCTTAGTTTTTAGAATTACTTTAGTCCTTTTAATTTTTAGATGTGGTTTGAAACCATAGTTGTCTTAGCCCTTTGTATTTTCTATCTGAAATACCTTGACTTGACATTTTTAACCATTTTCCATCTTATTTCTATCTTCTAGTTTTCTTCTAAGGTTTTTATATTTACCCTTAGTTGCTTTCTTCTCTCCTAGTTTTCTTTCATTTCCTATTTTGTGGGTATAAAATTCTTGTCTTTCTACATCTTTTTATCTTCCTATATCTTTATCTTTCTACATCTTCTCTCTTTTTTTACCTTTTTGTACTTCTGTTTTTGAAGTTTTCCACTTCAAATTTTTAATCTTCTTTATCTAAATCTTTTATCTTATTATCTTCTTCATGGGTTATATTTTTTTCCTCCATCATGAAGGCATCTTAACCACCTTAAATTTAACCTTTTAAAGCTTTTTGCAATGTACTTAGACATTTTACAACTTTTTACTTTACCAAACAAAGATTATCTCATCTCCCTCTTTTTAGTTTAATAAGTACATTTTAATAGTTTGATAAGTAAAGCAATCTTTTTTCCTGCCATGAAGGTATCTCAACAACCCTCAATTTAACCTTTTAAAGCATTTCATTTATCATCTATACTGTACTTTTAAATGTACTTTTTCACCACCTACAGCTTCACTCTTTTAAACGAGGCTTAGATTTTGTTTAAATCGCTTAATATTAGTTTACATGGCTGCCCTTCAACCAAAGGCTCTTTTTTACTCCATTAAGAAGCTTTGTCTCAATCTGCCATTTACAAATACCTTTTTTTTCTTTCTACCTTTCTCAGGCTTTTAAATTAAATCTAGTTTCCTCAAAATCTTTTTAAATGGCATTTTACAACTTTTCACTTTACCACACAGAGATTATCTCAACTAGAAACATTTCTTTTTCCTTTAACCTTTTATATTAAAATATATTTCCACATCTTGAATCTTTTTATATCTCTTTTTTAACCATTAACCCTTTTTATAAATTCACATTCTAAAACAACCCTTATAAAATTACTCCACTTTAATAAGATGAAATACTTTCATGTTTTTTAAGGTACTGTTATACTGTAATTGAAACCCAGCTGAAACTTCTTATACTCTCTGTATATAAATTACACATGATAGAATCTTAACACTTAGTAACCTTGTTTCAGCAAAGACACAGACCAAAGCAATATTAAACATTTTTCCATTTGCCAATTTATGAAAACACACATAATGTTTAAATATATTACCTTATGGAACTTAATAAGTAAAGAGTACTTGATTTCATATTTAGTGGTTGATATTTTAACATTTTAGCTTTGTAAATGAATCAGCTGTCTGTAAAAACCAAGACAAGTATAGTGAACAGAACTAGTCATCTCTTTCTTGTTGAAGAAAAATCCTTCTACAGGATACCATAATGGTCCCATTGATATACTTAATAACTCATCTTTATAAAGCCATGGGCTACATTTCTGTATTGTAGCAACATATGCCATAGTTTTTCTTGGTCTTACTGGGGTACCTCCTTCCTTTAACAATTTTTCTTCCTCAGAGGCGAACAACTTCAAACCTTGAGTCAACCATTTTCCTTAGTTTGCCTGAGAAAGTTCTAGGAACAGGCCACTTGAAATGAAAACAAAATAAATCAAAACAAGAACACATTGTTTTTTGAAATGGTCACCCATTTTTTTGCTCTCCTTCAGGAGCGAGCAAATTCACTTACCCCCAAGCTTCAGACATCCCACGTACGGGCCACCATAATGCCGCAGTCTTGGCTGGGCACAGAATCAGGAGGCACTCACAGCCTTGTAGATTCAAACAGCAATTCTTTATTCCCGACTCACACCGCCTCCACACAGGTTCAGGGGCAATCCAATCTCCCGAACAATTCACCTCCTAAAAACTTTTTCTCGAGGAGAACTCAGCGGGAACTCAGGCTGCAGGCACGCCCTACTCCCAGCAGCAATAATCTTCAACCTCCAACTTCCCTAAAACTCCTTTTGTCTTAAACCGGGAACACCCTAAGGAGTGGGATACTTCCTCAAACCTGATCAGCTCTAAACCGGGATCTGCCTTGGTCCTTGAGCAAGGTCACCTTACATGCAATGTCAACAGTGAAATCCATTTAACATGGGGTACGCTGGCAAGGAAATTTTGAAGCTTCATTCCTACTTGACAATGGCCCTCAGCACTCCCCAAGTACTTGTAAAAGTAGATTTGGACAAAGCTAGGAAAGCATATACTATCAATACATCTGCTATCGTGGTAATACATTTTAGAGATTTTTGTACTGTTTTTACTTATTAATTTTTATGACTGTTGTGTATTGGTTAAGAAAGACATAAATATTGGTTTATGAGCAATGCTACAAAATGTACAGGTAAATTCTTGCTAGAGGTTATTTGGAATTGCATTTATAACCAGCTTTGATTTACATAGTTTTAACCATATAGTATCCAATAATCTTCTATGCAGATCTTTTATTTACTTCAGAAGTCTTAACTTTATATGCTCTGTGTTGAGAATTAAGCTAAATGTAAAAAAGAAAACTTCAGTGGTTGGAAATGTTGCTTTAATAGTTCTGTACTTAATTTTTATTTGGAATAATAATCTCAGTGTAATTGTTATAGCAACTTTCTTTCTTGGTTATACCATATACCTATCTATTATGTGTATATTTCCTGCCACTTCTGAGAAATCTCTTATTTATATTCCTTGTACAGAATTTATTTGATATTTGTCTCTTTTGCACTATAGGTTGGCCGTATGTTTGGATACTTTCCAAAAGATTTCATCAAGGTAGTTCGTGAATATACTAAAGAAGAGCTACAAATTCCAACAGATGTAAGTTATGGATTTCTTTTTTGTTCTCAATTGTAAACTGGCTTATAAATCCATCAGTTATATTCAGTTAACTGCTTCTGAATGTTTTATAATGTGTTTGGGGGGCAATCTAACATTTGTGTTTCAGATTTTCATTTGAAATCAGACTACCTGTAAAAAAAAAGTTTGAAAGGCATTCAAGGGTGATTATATTATAATCTGAGAGTTGTCTAATATATTGAAACAGATATTCTAAGAGGCAAATAATTTCATTTTACAGGCAAAACTCATTGGATAGTTATTAGACATTTTAAGTATATTTAGGTTAAATTAATAAACTCTAACTTTTATACTAGGCTAGAAATATGTACTTACAAAGGTTTTCTTATTCTTAGTCATATATGGGATCATAGTCATGTTATAGATTTGGAAAAGGGGACCTGAGCGTTTCAGGTGATGTTCAGTCTCAGATCTTTTAAGGCCCCAACTGCTTCCTTTATACAACATTCCTGTATGGTGCTCTGACTTAAATTGATTTTGTGACTGAAAGGATTTCGTGTTCTAGAATTCTCACTTCAGCTGATTATTTTCTAGAGTTTTAAATTGTATAGTAATTGATGCCCACCAACACTGAAACATCTTTGGGCAGCTCTTTGTAGTGGCTGTAGAATATGCAAACTGCTAGGCTAGGACAGTTCTTAGATTAGATGGACTGAATGGATAAAGTCATCCTGTTTGTTGTTGCTGTTCCTAAAATTTCTTTATAATCTCAGGGGCCATAAAATCACTTCTGTTGCTTGTTGGACTTCATTGTTGGTAAAGAGAGTTCTTGGGATTTAAGCTGTGACAGCAGTTCACTGATTACAGAGAACTCATTTGTTTTGAACTCTGCCTTCTCATTGTATTTCCCATTACATGCATCCCTCATGGCTTAGAAATGCATGTGATGAGGAGAGGAAATCACTCATCCCTACTACATTGAACTGCCTCCCCCACCCCCGGAACCCCCGCAGAATATTATGAAGATTTAATTAGGAATGGAAATTTTTTAAAAACATGTCCATTCATACTATGGCTCCTTTTATATCAATTTGCTAACTAGTAGCAAGAAGGAAGACTAGATAATATACACATATTCCTGAGAGAGATCTTAGTGACTGTGAAACCCTGATGAAGAGAAAGGTGTATACCTTGTTGAATCTTGTTTTCAGTTTGTTCTTGTGGTAATAGTAATGTGAGGAGCCTCCTTAATATCATTCTTTATTCCATCCAATGTACTTGTATCTCAGTAAGATACTTTAAAACTGATTCATCTTTCTCAAGGCTGCAGGATCTTCCAGCTTCTCCTGAGCAAATGATTAAGAATTAAATTTCTGAAACATAGGTGTAGATATTAAGAACTGGAGGATCCTATAAGTGATACCTTGCCTTTCCCTACTTATGTTCAGAGCAAATTGAGAGAGACCCAAGAGTCAGGCAGTTGGAAACCAAATTGTCACCATTTTTACTCATTATGCTTTTTAAAGAATATGACCCATGTTAAAAAAAGAAAGAAAGAAAGAATAGACTTTCTAACACTGTAGTCTAGAAAAAGACAGATTTACTCAGCCATAGATGGAGTTAGGCAGTGGGGGTTGGAGGAGGGTAATCTGGTTGACCTCAAAGATTCTTTAGAACCAATCCTGAATTTGGGAGCGTGGATGAGTTTGCTTTTGTGATACTTTGTTATTGACACATTAATGGTTTTCTTTTCCTTACAGGAGACAGATTTTGTTTGTTTTGATGTTGGAGGAGATGATTTTGATAATTATAACGTAGAAGAACTTCTAGGATTTTTGGAATTGTATGATTCTGCAAATGAAGATTCTGAGAAAGCTATAGAAAAAGTGGGACAATTTCCTGAAGTCTCCCAGGATTTTGAACCTGAACCTAAACCAGTAGTAGCAAACTCACAACAAATTGAAAGTGCATTCTCAGAAAACACTGTGGATCTTGAGGAACAATTTTTGGCTCAGAAGAACCATCCTCATGCAGATAGTCAAACAGATAATGCTCAGGGTGAACAAACTTCATTTGAACTTTTTGAAGAAATACTACCAGATAAATTGAAAGTGCCAGAAAGTGAAAAAAACAAAACCAGCAACATTTCTCAGGTCTCAAATGAACAGGAGAAGACTGATGCTTATAAACTTTTGAAAAAAGAAATCAGTCCTTATCTAGAAACCAAAGAAAACAAATAAGAAATGAGTATAATTTGGAAGATTTTAAAGAAAACTGAAACCACAGCCAAAAGGGTAGACATTTCTCAGGTCTCAAACGAACAGGAGATGACAGATGCTTATAAACTTTTGAAAAAAGAAATCAATCCTTATCTAGAAACCAAAGAAAACAAACAAGAAATGAGTATAATTTGGAAGATTTTAAAGAAAACTGAAACCACAGCCAAAAGGGTAGACATGATGGACAAGGAACGAGGTGATATGGAAATGAGAAAGGAGGAAAGTCCTCTGGCAGATGAGGAAGCCCAGGGACTCTTTGACAGAAGTGACGAGGAAAACACTCAGACTTCAGGGATAAGTGAAGTATTTCAGGATAAAGATTCTGACGATCTTGAAAAAGACAACCCTAAGGAACATCTGAACACTTTAGAGTCTACAGAAAAGGCTACTGGAAAAGAAACCTCAAAAGAGGACCTTGAGGACATAGGGCATATCACAGACGCAAAAAGCCAGGGTCCTGCTTCTGCAGACCTTGAAGATGATATATTCCCACAGAGTCCACATATAGCCCTAAAGCCAGAGCTTAGCGATCAGGAGGAAGACTTGCCCATAATCCGCAGCTTCTTTATAGAACAAAAGTCCTTGCAACACTTCCTGAAGTACATTGATGTCCAAGAACTGGAAGCCATGTTGCAAGAAATGTCTTTAAAGCTGAACTCAGCACAGCAGGAGAGCCTACCCTATAACCTAATGCCCTATTATCTAGAAAAAGTTCTAGATAAGGTCTTCCGTGCCTCTGAGTCACAAGCAGAGCAAATGCTTGATAATCGTGTGAATGATAATACAGACACAGGAATAAAGGAAAGTAACATATTTGAAGAGGCTGCAGTGCTTGATGATATCCAAGACTTGATTTATTTTGTGAGGTACAAGCACTCCACAGTGGAGGAGACTGCTCCATTGATAACAGCGCCTCCTCTAGAGGAAATCTGGGCTAAAGCTGAAGGTAAATACCTGCCTGCGGCTTGGGCTGGAGAAAAGGAGTTGTTCTTCCAGATGTTTCCGTGTATTATTGTAAAGTTCTGTTCAGTTTCCATGTGCCTAAAGGAGAAAGAAGGCTGACTCAGGAGCCTCATATGTTCCTTTATTCATTCTTTTGGGCTACAGCATGAAAGGATATTGCTTATTCTTTTTTTCCTTTAGGACAGTTGGGATTGGTTAGCATGTTCAATAAGAAATTTTATAAAAAGCAAAAGAGAAAGATATAAATGAGAAACTAATGCACAAAAGTAGACCTGTTAACAGTACACATTTTATCTTAAAATTATAAAAGGGCTTTATTAAACATAATTTCTTAATCATAAAATACCTGTACTAGATCATGTGGGTGTGGAGTGACTAGCATAACGTTTTTTTTTTTTGTTTTTCTTTTTTAGTATTTAATCTCTTTTTATGTGGTGCTGAGGATCGAACCCAGTGCCTCACCTGCACTAAGCAAGTGTTCTACCAGTGCCTCACCTGCGCTAGGCACTGTGACTCATATATTTAGTGAAACACTCGATGAATATTGAAACTGAAGAGAGACAATTCTTATTCTATAGCATAAAATAAAATAGCCATTTCCCCTTTCAATTTTAGAGCTACTTATAACAGAAGGTACTCTGTTGATGCTGCTGATACAGAAAACCAACTAGAGATAAAGGTCGAAGAGCCAGCAGATGCCACCCTTTTGGACAACATACTTTTCTTGTTATATTCATTCTTGCTTTATTTGTCTAAGATGGTAAGTTTGACATAGTTTCTTCAATTAGAATGTTGATTATTTATTAGTTTTTAAGTGGCTTCTGGTCATGAAGTGAAAAACTTAAAATGTCTTTATGAAAATGACTCTTGACCCTTTGAGTAGATAGCTCCTGAAACAAAAGCCATAGGGGTGTGGCTTTAATGGCTACTTGGTTTAGCACATGAAGAAGATTTGCTGTCTACCAAGGCTAGACATTTGCACACCTGTAAAAACTTGGTTCTTCCCCTCAGAACCCTTCATTATGGCAGGGAGATAACAGCATTCACTTGAAACACAGTAAGATAATGGCAGAAAGAGAGGTATTTATTCGATGGTAGAACATTATTGTCCATAAATGCATTTATTATGGTTGGAAGGGTGATCAGTAAGGTCAGAAAGTGGTTGAGATGTGTTTGAAGCACAGGAAAAGGGCAAACAGGAGTCTGACATGTGGTTTGTTGTTGATTAGACAGGCTGGGGTGGTGGGGGAAGCTGGCAGTCAGAAGAAATGTGTTCAGAGAAATGGAAACATGAAGAAAGGATATTTGGGGAGGGCAGGAGAATGTGAATAGTTGGTGTTGTAAAGTGTGAAGTTGGAGGGGGATGGGCCTGTTGGAGAGGCCAGCAAATCTTAAAGGAAGTCATGAGCCAAAGTAGCATTAGACCATTAATAGTGGGGATCCTTAGAAAGTTTTAAGAATGAAAGGAATTAGGTTAGAACTGTTTCTTAGAAAGAGTCACTTAAGGCTGATCTTTCTAAAGAAAATCATGATCCAAACAAGACATTTAATCTGTCTAGAAGCTTATCTAAGCATTTTAGGACTTACCTCCCCCCTATTGGTATTTGTTGATATTGGACTTTTAGAGTTTAATTATAGGAATGAGAAAGCTTTTAGAGGTTGGAGGATAAGATGGTCCTAGGGGCATTGTGACAGTAATCCTCCTCAACTGAAGTTGTTTCCTGTAGGTTGTATTATTTCAAGGCTTGTGTAAGAAAGATGATGTTGTTGTTTTCCTTGTAAAATGTATAGATTTTGAAGCCAGGTAGATCTGGTTTCAAATCCCAAGGTTATCATTTAGACGTTTGGGCAAATAACTAAACTTTTGAAAAAAGTTTTCCTCATCTGTAAAATGTAGATAATGCTTACTCCAATCATAAGAATTAAATGATTTGACAAGGTAAAATGTCTGGTGAGGTATCTGGCATTTTGAAGGGTTTTACCCCTACACATGCCCTAATTCTCATGTAGACAGTCAGAAGGTGGTATAAAGACAATGAATACCTGGGGAGGAAAGACCACCAGGGTGGAAAAGATGTGGTGGGGAGAAACAAATCATTTTTCAGTTGGCTCCATGTTTGTTCATGATGGTGGCAGCCACCTGCATAAGGGGTATATGCGAGCCAGGCAGTTAGAATAATTATATTTCCAGTGATTAAAGCAGTCTTCCACAGTCATAATTTGATTATCAGAATGAATCAGCATCACTTGGAAAGTTAACAGCCTCACGATATGGGAAGGATTTCTTTATTCATATTTTTAGGTATGCACAGAGCCCTCCTCTAGGTCTAGGTCAGGGGACGTGAATGTGGTGCAGGTATGGTCAGTGATTGTACAGTGATAGGTAAGACATAGACGTGAGTGGCAAAGAAGAGGCACAATGTTAGGAGACTGATTTGAAAGGAGATTTCAAAAAGGCATTTTGATGGCCCAGTATGTACAGGACATTGTGCGAGGACTAAAAGGGTCTAACAGGTGTAAGGCATGATTGTGATTTTTGAAAGCCTTAAGAAAAGGACTTAACAAATATATGCAAAAATTATGAACAAGTCAATGTAAAATCTTAAACAAGTAGTATGATATCTGATAGGACTGGAGAGTAATAGGCTCTGATGTGTTTGGGAGATGTGCACCAATCAGATTCATTGATCAATGGAATCTTAGCAGAATCTTAGTGTTAGAAGAAACCTTGGAAGGCTGTTAGTCTAGTTTCTCACTCATTGCTGTTATTTTCTTTACTGTGGCCCTGACGAATAGTTATGAGGCCTGTACACCAGTATTTCCTAGCATGAGTCACTCTCTTACAAGGCTATATGTTCTTCTGTTGTCTAGTTCATCCTTGTATTGACTCCAAATTTTCCTCCACATGATTTCCTCTATAAAATTGAATTCTTTTCTACATAGAAATCCTTTAAATATTTGAAGTTATATCTTAATTTAAAAATTATTTTTAGTATTTTTATCATGGAAACTTTCAAATAAGAGCAGAGAGAATAGTAGGGGACTATAGGTAACCATAACATACTGTATATTTTAGAATACTAGAAGAAAAGATTGTGAAAGTTTTACCATAAAGAAATGATGTTTGAGGAGGTAGATATATTTAACTGATTTAAACGTTACATAGTGTATACATGCATCAAAATGTCATGTTACCTAATTCAATAATTATAAAGTTTGTTTCTATGTACTAGTTAAAAAATAATTTTAATTAGAAAAGCTTTAAAGAAAAGCATAGAGAATAGTATAATGAACCCATGGGCCATCACACAACTTAACAGTAATTCCTTGATAGCCAATATCAGTGAGTTTTTTAAATTTGTTCTAATTGGTTATACATGATAGCAGAATGCATTTCAATTCATTGTATATAAATGGAACAAAACTTTTCCTAGTTGTACACAACACGTGTAGTCCTGTATGTACCTCGGGTAATGAGGTTCATCTCATTCCACCATCTTTCCTATCCCTCTGCCCCCTCACGTGTCCTACCTCCCCTTTGCCCAAAGTTCCTCCATTCTTTCCATGCCCCTTACCACCCACCTCACCCCCATTATGGGTCAGCATCCACTTTCAGAGAGAACATACAGCTTTTGGTTTTGGGGATTGGCTTACTTCCCTTAATCTGATATTCCCATTCACCCGCAGATGCCATAATTTTTTTCTCTTTTAATGCTATAAGTAATATTCCATTTCATATATGTACCACAGTTTCTTTATCCATTCATCTGCTGAAGGGTTGGTTCCACAAAACTATGGAATGCTTCACAAATGTGGGTGTCATCCTTGCTCGGGGACTATGCTAATTTTTTCTGTATTGTTCCAATTTTAGTATATGTGCTGCCAAAGCAAGCACACTCTGAGTTTTAACAAATGTAGATACCCATGTAAAAACTACCATAATCAAGATATAGAACAGTTTTTTTTTTCACTAGAAAAGGGGTTTCCTTGGGATCCTTCCCAGTGAGTGCCTTCACCACCTGTTCCAGGCAACCATTGATAACTTTTTTTTTAAACTATAGATTCATTTTTCCTACAGTACTGTTTCATATATATGCCACTATAAGTGGACTCATATCTAGGAGTGCAATTGCCTCCTACGTTTAATGTATGTTTTTATCTTATGTGATACTGTCAAGCCATGCTAAAAAATGACCACAATCATTTTATACTTCCACCAGCAATTTAGGAGACTTCCACTTGACTTCATCTTCACTAGCACTTGGGCCATTCTAGTGGGTATGTCTTTGTGAGTTTATTTCCTGATAATTAATGATATTGAGTGAACTTTTTTTTTCTTTTGAGATAGGGTCTCACTAACTTCCTTAGGCCCTTGATAAGTTGCCAGCCTCAAACTTGGGATCTTCCTGCCTCAACCTGGGATTGATTGCTGGGATTACAGATATGTGCCATGATGCCAGGATCAAATACTTCTTCATGACCTTGTTGACCGTACTGTTTTTGTATGTCAACTCTCTCTGGCTAGCTGGAATCCGGACTTCTCCTAGCTCAGTGCCAACTGTGGGATTGGTTAGCTTATAGTTGTTCTTGGCCCTCACAGGTACTGCTTAGAATGTAGCCCCAAACTGAAGACCACCTCCATGCAGATTTCTGGAACTCTTTTTCTTTGTGGCTCCCATCTTTCTGGTAGTTTTCTCTACATATTTTTGGCTGCTTAATCTCCTGGAACTCTGGTCTCTCTCTCCTCAGTGAGACTGTTGTGCCCCATTTGTGTTCCCCTTTTCAAACTGAGGTCTAGAGGGTGCCTCCAGGTAGAATGCTCACCTATTCGTTCTCCTGCTCTTAGGGGTGACAGTTGCATGTTCCTTGTGGCTTTCTATCTGAAAAATAGCTCTTTAAAAATCTTTTTTGACTGGGCATGATGGCACATGCCTTAATCCTAGTGGCTCGGGAGGCTGAGACAGGAGGATCACAAGTTCAAAGCCAAAAGTGAGGTGCTAAGTAACTCAGTGAGACCCTGTCTCTAAATAAAATACAAAATGGGGCTGAGACTGGGGATGTGGCTCAGTGATCAAGTGCTCCTGAGTTCAATCCCTGGTACCAATATATATATTCCAACTTTCTGGTTGCTTTCAGTGGGAGAACAAGTCTCATATAAGTTATTCTCTATTGATTTCTCCTTTTGTTGTAACTTTTGCAATAATTGAAAAAAAAATGTTTGTGGGACTTCTAGGATATATTGTAGTTTGGGTGAATAAATGACATACAAAAGAAAGAAAGATGAACTAAAAAATATAAAATCTGACACAGAAACTAGGTAGAGCACTGCAGTCTACAAATGATAAACTAAAGTATGCTGTGAGAACATTCAACAGGATCCTGCTGCAGTCTGAATGTTGATGTTTTCCAAAAATTCATATGCTGGAACCACATAGCCAGCATGATAATATTAAGATCCAAGACCCTGGGTAGTGATTAAACCATTGGAACTCAACCCTCAAGAGTGGGAGCAGAGACCTATGAAGGAGGCTCAAAGGAGATCCCTGGATACTCCTCCTATCTCAAGATACAGCAACAAACTAAGGTATTGGAAGCAGAGAGTAAGGCCAAACAGACCCCGAGTCTGTCAGCCATTTGATCTTGTGTTGCAATAAACTTTTGCTGCTATAAATTACCAAGTCAATTTTGTTAACACTGACCCAATGGGCCAAGACAGAGGCCTAACTAGGGACAATAGAGGAAGCTTCCCCGGGAACAAGACAGACTGACATTAAACAAGCAGGCATTAAGGATGAGGGATGGATAGATTGAATTCTGTAAAGCCCCAGAGGATCCATTTAATGGACTTGATTCCAATAAGGCCAAAGTGAGAGTTGGTGGGCACTGAATTATGTAGTTCTAATATCTCATTTTAAGGATTTAGACTTGTCTCCTAAGTCAATGGAAAGGCATCAAAAAGTTTTAAGTAGAAGAGATGCAAGGGTAGAGGCCATAAATCAAAACTGAAACAGCTGCTTTTGGTGAACTCTGAAAAGATGGTTTGGGCAACTCTCCAACAAATTAGAACATAAAAGGAAAATGGGACTGTCTTTCCCCGGCTTGGTGATACGTAGTCCATACAGCTTTATTTCCTGGAGGACCCAGCAAATCACTGTGTCAGGAGAATGTGGGGCAGGGTGGAGGTACTCATGCTATTGAGCAGGCAGAGTAAGCAAAGGTGTTTGTCTGAGCTGCCAACCCCCTTGCTCACCCTTGTCCCCTAGTCTGTCTCAACCCTAAATATAACAGCAAATCACTTACAGAATTTATAAACATTGTACCTTTGCTGGAAATTTGGGGGCCACATGAATTTTCATAATGGCACCAAATATAACAACATTGAAGAGCAAATTTGTTAAAACTCTTCTAGCATCCCCTCAAAATCTCATAGGCTTCGTCCTTCTGCCTACTAGAATATCAATTCCACTAAGGCAGATAATTTTTATCTGTTTTGGTGTATCAGTGAATTCCTATCTAGTACCTAGGACAGGGTCATACCTATTTTAGGAACTCAAAAATGTTTGTCCACTAAAACAATAAATCTTCATTTCCGATTGCCTCTGTTTCGGAAAAAACTCCATTTTTTCAATTCCTTATAAAATAAGTTTGAACCTCCTCTTCTTCAGAGCTGCCCTTGAATACCCAAAGATTCACTAATATGCTCTGACCAAGAACCTTGATGCCTCACCTTCCACAGAGGGAGGAGATGGTCGAGAATAGGATTTCAGGCTTCCCTACCCCTAAAGTTTTTGTAAAAAGTCAATGTGGAACTAAATAACCTACCTTTTACACAACTAGTCACAAAATTGTCTCTTTTAAGTAACTAAAATAATGTGTATACACATTATCTTTCCTACTTTCACCAACATGAAACAATATTAATGAAAATATCAACATACTCTCTTAAAAGTGCATAAAAATACTTTTCATTTTTGTATTACATTTAAGTTTTTTTTAAAGCATAGTGCTTACTCTTGCTTTATAAAATAGCATGACTTGGTATTTAGACTTTGTTCAGTGGGTCTCTTTTTTCCTCTGAATATATGTGTTCATTGTAGAAAATGAAATCTATCTATATAGCTAAATATGAATACTTACATATATACATGTATATACATATGTATACACAAATATGTACACACTCATATACTTAAAAAAATTAAATAAGTCATAATCCTTTCCTCAAGTTTCTTTTTTATGCCCCAATATATACATGGTTTGAATTCTACTATATATATACAATATTGTATCTTGATGCCTTGTGGATTGCACACTATGGTATACTAACTAAAGCATATTCATTCCACATTTATGATACAATAATGTACTTTATATAGAGTTCAGTACAAACAAAAATATCACTGGACCAGCTTTTCAGTAGAGGTTTGATTTTGAACTAAAGGAAGAGAAAAGGGAATCTGGGGAGAGAGAAATTTGCAGCAACAGAAGAGGCTGTCTGCAGGAGAGAGGAGCAGTCATTTGAGTGAAGCAAAATATTTATACTGAAGAGAAATGTAAGAGGTCCGTGGGAAGATATGCTGGAGACCCAGTATAGTATTGTTCTAGAAGAAAGAAAGTTGAAGTATGCTGACGGGCAGTCAGGTGTAGCTGTACCCACAGTCTCGGCTATGGAATAGAAAGAGGTGCACTGGATTCTACTGGATACCCATACAACATTGTTCTATAGTTATTTTAATTTCATATATATATATATATATATATATATATATATATATTCTGAACGTATATGTGAATATATATTGCAATATTTTCCAAGGCATAACTTTTTTCCTGCATAAGGAAACATCTTTGATTTATTCCAGAAATGCTGAGAGCCATAGCCAAGTAGGAATGACGCATGGCATTTTTGGATTGAAAGGTGACCCTGCTCAGGGATTAGGGTGGCTCTGGGTTTAGGGTGGATCCTGCTGGAATAGGGTGGCTCCAGGTTTAGGGTGGATCCTGCTGGAATAGGGCGGCTCCAGGTTTAGGGTTTATCCTGCTGGGATTAGGGCATATCCTGCTGCCTCAGGCGCCCGCTCCTTGAGTTCCCATTGAGTTCTTATGGGATTCTGAGAGAATTGGTATGCAGAGCCCGGTGGAGGGAGTGTAGAGTGTCCGTGAGAGTTCGGGAATAAAGAGTTGCTGTTGGAGTCTACAGGATTTTGTGGTGGCTTGGTTATTTTGTGCCCAGCCAGACTGCGGCACAGAAAAAGTTCTTATTTTTAAGATACTAGGACAAAAACTCTTTTCAGGTAATGGAACTGACTAAATTTAGTCTAATTTTGCAAATGTAACTCTTTGTTGCCAACAAGCTTCCTGCAATCCTGTAATCAGTGCTCATGCAGTAACTTCCATTCCCATCATGGAAAATGTGAAGAAAACATACAAAGTTCTTACTTTGCATCATAATTTACCTTCAGTGTAGAGATTATTTTTAACAGTTGGTATATAATATTCTGTCACTTTTCCTGAAATTTTTTCTAAGAGTTTATTTTCTGGCTGTAATTTAGCAAAAGGCAAGTCAAAATGCCTGCTGGGAAGGATTACATTTATTCCTGTTTTGAATTTACACAATAAAAACTCAATCCTATAATTGTGATTTTTAAAAATTACACTAAGATTCTATCTCAGCAATTTAAGAAAGAAAAATGGAAGTCACGGAAAAGTGTGCTGCATTCTAGTGCATGTTTGTTTTTAATTCTGAGTATTCATCTATCACACAAAACCCACTTATGTCATGGGACACTTAGGCTTCTGGTCAAAGGCATTAGGTTTTTTTTTAAACCCACATTTAAATTATTCATAAAACATAATTAAACTCAATATTTTTAAATTGCCTAAAAAAGATTTACTTTATTCTTATTCTACTTTACTTTTAACATCAATCAAAGTCTTTCAGTTTTAGACAGCCTTGTTCTATAAATTATGCATATGAGCCAAAAATATCCAGGAGGGTGGCAGGGAAGCCCAAGCACTTTAAGAAATATAGTTGATTCCTTCCTTCAATTTGTAAATGAGGTATAATGCTAACTCATCCTATTTTTTCACCTATGGAAGTTAAGTTTCCCAATACTGTATAGTAGCTTATTCAAAGTCACAGACTATGCTAAAGCAAGCTCTCTGTTACCCTTTTAGATCTGCCATTCCAAACAGCACATGCAAATGACTTAATGTGTCCTCCAGATGCTAATGTTTATGATGTGTGAATCATAGAGCAGCTAAAATTATATAACTCCTCCAAAACAAATCTTCCCTTTGGCTTTCTCACTGGCCATTGGACCCTTATTTCACTCATAAAGATGAATCTGAATTATAGTCAGAGTTAAAAAATAATGGAACAAGATTACTTAGGAGGGGTTTTTATTTTATTTAAATATCTAACCAGATATTAACTTTATTAATTCATTTTATTTAACAATAAATGGATTTTAATTATAGCCTGGGATCTCAGACATGGGCCTCAATGAATCTTTCCCTCATTCCACATTCCATTTCTTTCAGTATGAAGAGGTACAGGCCTCCTTTTAAATACAAAGCATGTTCATCTTGTCATTCAGCTTCTTGAAAGAAGACTTAAACAAATATTAAACTCTTTGGATGGGATTTAACAAATAATTTTATGAGCACTCACTATGAGCAGTAAATACTGCCGAGGCATTGCCTGTCAAACAATTTGATTTTCACAACCAACTTAATTCTTCTGACTATGTTAAGTTAACTCTTCAGATTCTCTAGCCAGGGCCACCACAACTGGGCATGTGCCATTTTTACCATTACATTTAGTTTTTTTCATATTTAAATATTTATTATCCTTGAAAATGGACTGATCAGATCTATCCATTGTTTATTTGTCTTGAACAAACAGCATTGACTTGATTTCTGTAGCCAGAAAGTCTTGAAATCAGGGGAAACATTTTAAATTTTTATGCAGTTCAATTTGTTAATTTAAAATTTATGCATTATTCTTTGGGTGCTACATATAAGAGTTCCATCTAACCAAAATTTTAAATTTTTTTCTTTTATCTTCCAGAAATTTTGTGATTATAGTTTTTACATTTAGGTCTAAGAACAATTTTGAATTAATTTTTGTGTATAGTATGCAATAAGGGCTTACATTTATCTTTATTCATGTGGGTATTCAGTTTCTCCAGTGTCATTTGTTGAGAAAAATAATCATTTCTCATTGAATTACCTTGGTGCCTTTTAAAATTTAAAATCAATTGACCATGAATGTTAGTTTGTGGCCTCTCAGTTGGTTTCATTAGTCAATAAGTCTTTTTGATGTTGTTGTTCATTACAAATTATTCATAATTGTGGGATTTATTTTAATATATTTGTACATGAACATAACAACTTGCTCAATCTCCAATATATTTAAACTTCCATAGAAATACACTCAAGTCTTCTCAACAATTAGTTTATCATATGATAAACCTCCCCCTGCATACTGATGTTTTAAAACACTGCTATTAGATTCTCTTTCACCTTGTGCATTTTATTTCAAATTAACTTATTTTATTATTTTACTTAACAGCCTTATTGAGATGTAATTACAGTACAATAAACTGAATATATTTGAATTGTACCATATGTGTATATCTCTGAATCTATCACACTGAAATTAGTGACTATATCCTTCATTCCCAAATGTTCCCTCCTCACATTGGTAGTTCATCCCTGCAAGATGACTTTTGTGCTGTCCCCACATCAATCTCCAGGAACCATTAATCTGCTTCTTGTGTTATAAATTACTTTTTATTTCCTAAAATTATAATAAAAATAGAACCATAACATAGGTCTTCTCTTTCCTGGCTTCTTCAACTCTACATGATTATTTTCTGTTTTTTCTATGGATCATGGTGTTACAAAGCCTGTTATTTTTTATTGCTCTGTAGTATTAACCATTGTAGACATACAGTTTAATTTGTTGATTAATTAACTTCTTGATGAACATTTGAGTTTCTTCCAGTTTGGGGCTATTATAAATAAAGTTGGTGCAACATCTGTATAAATGTGTGTTTTAATATCTCTTAGTTAAATTTCTAGGAATGGAATCTAAAGATAACATGAGGTGTATATATTTTAATTTTCTTAAGATTTTCTTATCTGTTTTTCAAAGTAGTTGCACCATTTTACTTTACCACTAGCAGTAAATAAGAATTTTTGTTCCTGAGCTGGGGATGTGGCTTACGCAGTAGCGCGCTCACCTGGCATGCGTGCAGCCCGGGTTCGATCCTCAGCACCACATACAAACAAAGATGTTATGTCCGCTGAAAACTAAAAAAAAATAAATAAATATTAAAAACTTTTCTCTCTTTCTCTCTCTCTCTCTCTCTCTCTCTCTAAAAAAAAGAATTTTAGTCCCTTCATAGTCTCAATGACACTCATTACAGCTGTTTCCATTGTATTCATTCAAATAGGTCATATCTCATTGTAGATTTAATTTGCATTTCTAACTAATGAATCATTTGTGTTGAGTATCTTTTTGTGTTCTTATTTTCCAACCATGTATCTTCTTTGAGGAAGTATCTTCTCAAATATTTTTCCTAGTATTTTTTCTTATCATTGAGTTTTGAACAGTCTTAAATGGCATGGGCTCTCTCTCATCCAGTGAGGATGTACATGGAACAGGGTACAGGAAAGTGTGGTTGTAGAGTCGTGAATCAAGTCCTCTGGAGACCAAGCTGGAAGCAGGTCTCATTTTACTGCATAGTTACCATGTATATGTACCCAGGTAGTAGCTAAGCAGATTACAGACAGCCACCAATACAATTTCTGGCCAACTGTCCTTGAGGCAACCAATCAAGGAGCAGACTGTGGAGCAAACACTGGGACCACAAACATGTGGCCACATGGTCCTGTGCTGTGCCTAGGGGGTAAGTGGTTTGTCACTCACACGCCTAGCACAAGGGGAGTGGTTTGCCACTCAGGCACCTTAACATATGCCACATATGCAGTACTCCATGCACTTGTCCCCACATTAAACAAGTCCTTTATCAGAATAAGATTTCAAAATACTCTCTCCCATACTGAAGTTTATTCTGTTAACAATGCTGTCTGAAGAGCAGAGTCTTTATTTTCTATGAATTCTAATTTGTAGTTTTATAGATCATACTTCTAGTGTATCTATAAAAAACTGCCTAAATCAAGGCCAGAAATATTTCACCTGTTTTGTTCCAGAAATTTTATGCTTTTAGGATTTAATAAATTTTATATAGTGTTTAGATACAAGTCAAATCCCCTTATTTTTTCCTGTACATGGCTATCCAATTGTCCCAGCACCATTTCATAAGAACACAAAACACTATTCTTTATGAATTGCTATCACACCTTTGTAGAAAATAAGTTGTGCATATATTGGGTCTATTTATGACTATTTTGTTTTATTGATTTATTGATGACAAAATCCACATGGTATTGATTACTATAGCTTTATAATAAGTCTTGATATCAGTTAGTGGTAGTTCTTCAACTTTTGTGTTTTATTGTATGCATTTTATATAATTATTATATGAAACTATACAAATATCTTTCTGATCTTGGCTATATATTTATGTCTGGTTTATACTTGTCACATTCAGGATAAAGGATTTGATCTAAGTTACTAATTTTGAGAGGGAATCTTTTTTTAAGAAAATATGAGAAGTGAGGTTGTTTGCAAGCAAGATTATAAAGCACCAGGAGCACTAGCAGTAAGACAAGATAAAATAATTAAGGAATTGTTACTATACCACTTGCCCTCTCAAAATAATTTGTTCCTTGAGAACAGTTCATGCTACACTTATGCTATGAAAATGAAATCAAACCTTAACCAAGCAAGATGTCAGTATAAGCAGCACAATTTAGTTCGTGGTCTCTTCTATGCAAACTCTGATGCTGTTGTTCTTGTCTCCTTTTCCCTTCTATGTCTTCTTAAGGTATAAAGAAAATAAATCTTTAAATATCAATTCAAAGAAAGCAGTTACTGATGAGCAATTTAAATTTCCTGGAAGCAGTGGCTTCTATTTATTGACCTTGTCGTACTCATCATAATACATTCAATTCAGCCCACTAAAATTATCAGAGCCCACTGTGCCGCTTAGTGTTGTAAGCACCAATGACCAGCAGCAAACAAGGTAGATGTGGCCCCCATCATTACATTCTAGAGCTGGGAGCACATACCAAACCTTTAGAAAACTGAGTGACATGATTACTTATGATAACAAGAGCTGTGAAAAATATAAATAGAAAGCACCGATGATGAGGTGTGGTCATTAGATAACCTCGGGAAGAGATTCCTTTCTAAGAAGTTGATAATTAAATGGAGAACAAATTGTTTTATAAAAATGATAGACTCAGCCTTTTATTGTTCTGGTGGAAGTATTTTCATATTCAGAGGCTTTGAGGTGATCAAAAGAAGCCTTTGAGGCTGGAGAGCTGTGAGCAATGGGGAAATCTGCACTTGCTGAACTGGAGAAACCAGTAAGATGAAGCAGGGCCTGGTGGGCCAGAGTAAGGGGTTTGAGTCCAAGATTTGTTCTTATGGAGATCATTGATGACTACAGACAAAGTAAGCTACTCCACAGACAGAGGAAGTACGTGTTATTCTATGGAACAAAGTGGACCTATGTAGTAAGTACTTGTGTATCTGAGCTGAGCTAGGGCAGTCTGATGTCTCCCCTGGTTAATTCCCTGAGCTTATCTGAAATAAGCATCAAATACAGTAGCTTCACCTGGAATATCACTATTAAAGTATCCTGTGGTTATTCATGAACATACTACCTGAGTTGAGGCCCCAAGAAATAGATGAGTTGTAAAACATATGTGCTTCCTCTTAAATATCCTGAAATGAAATTGATATATAATGCTGTCTACCAAAATACTTTAAAAAAATCAATGTAATATCTCAACTGTATTATAAGGAAGAAATCAAAGAAGGGCACAATGCCTGTAATTCCAGCAACTCAGGAGTCTGACACAGGAGGATTGCATGTCTGAAGCCATCCTGGATGACTTAAAAAGAACATGTGTCAAAGTAGAAAATAAAAAAGGCTAGGGATATAGCTCAGTGGTAAAGCACTTCAGCGTTCAACCCTCAACACCATAAAAAAATAAAACACACCTTTACTTTGAGCTGGAGGTGTAGCTCAATATAGAGTACTTGCCTAATAACGTGTAAGGCCTTGGGTTCAATCCCCGGTTCTGAAAAGAAAAAAAAATGATTAAAAGAAAGTCAGTTGATAATAAATTAATAAGTGTATTCATGGGCAATAAAAAGGCATGATTATTCTAGAAGATTCAATAAATTGGTGGATCCAGACACACAAGTTACCATTAATGCAGCAGCTATAGCCATCACAAATCATGAGGTACAGGCAGGGACACAGAAAAGTTGTTGATAAGGTCCCAAATAAAATGAATATACTCTTCCCTCAATCTGCATAATAGATGCACTCTTGGAAATACTACTATCTCAAAATCATTCAACAATTAATTTCTGTTTACATGAAAAGTAAGATTATAGGCTTAACAACTTATGAAAAACAGAATTTTACCCTTAGGAACTGCCACAGGGCTTTAGATATGCATATATAGCCAATTCTTCACAAGGATTGTGTCCCTTACCTTGCAGGAAGTCTTGGTATTGAAACTTCCAAATCATTGTGACAACAAAAACACCTTTGCAAATGTCCACAATGCCCCCAGAGAGTGAAAAGCATCCCCATGGGATACCACTAGACTGAATGACAGAGAAAACACACCAAACGGTGTCCACCACATGGTCAATGCTCAATTTATAGCAGCCTGCCACATCCTTTTGGGTGCCATCAAAGTAGAAACCATTCTCTTAAAGCTAGATGTGCCCTAGGTTAGAGCAGAGGAGGTTTAGAGTAGACTCAGGACAATAAACCTTAATGAAGTGCTTTAAGTTTACTATTAATGACTTCAGTAGTAAAGCTATTAGCACTCTCTCCCAGGATTCATCAAACAATAGGAGGAAAGGTTAAAAATAAATAACCCTCAGGACAATCATGAGCCAGAGAGGCACCCTGATGAGTCTTCTTTCTTAGTAGGACTTGGAAATTCCTAATGGAGAACAGATCATGGAGAATCAATCTACAAGGAAATCTCTTCACCATACCTTGAGTTAAAGGCTATTTCTGAAACAAACATGAGAACATCCTGGAGACAGGATGCAGTTAGCCTTATGTCCATCATTTAGTCTGCCAAACTCTCCAAAGAGATAACTGGAAAGAGAATTGTTCAATACCACGCTTCCAACTTCATCCTACGGGTGAGCACTGACACACTAGACTCATGCCAGAACAGGGAGTGCTTCTAGAATATTGTAACCAATTCACAAATATTAATTGTCACTAATCGCTCTAATGAATGTCCATTTCCATCATTCATTATCTAAGTAACAAGCTGATGATTTCACTAATGAATAGCCTTTATCCTTAACTTTCATTATGCTGATGTTTTAAAATCTAGCAGAAATTGGAATTAAAAATTGTGGAAGGCCAAAGTGCCATTTCTGAAATGTGGCTTTTTGGATTACATGCTAACCCCGGCCTTTCTTCCTTTAGACTTGGTATTGATGACAAAAGTGTTAAGAAAACAGACAGGGTAGCTCAAATTCACACAGGCAAACATTCATACAAACATCTGTTCATGCACCAAAGCATTTTAAAGTAAGGTACAGATATTACCTTATATAAAAAAAGCCACTGTTGAACTCCCACTTGAGGCTCAATGTCATCTTTCTTGACAGTTACTGGTCATGGAATTCTAGCTTGTGATCAAAGATCAAGCTTAAACCACTCATTAGCCATGAGGCAGTTAGAACTTTCCAAGCCTATCTAAGCTCAACTTTCCTCATATGAAACATGATAATATGTGGTTAATATACATATGAAAGACAACCATCTACAGTGCTTAGATCAGTTCCCAACACTTTAGTGGGTACTCAAAATGTTTGTTATTGTGCTTAACATGTTTTACTTATCATTTTTGGGCTGACATTGCTGTGAAAGACCCTGAATTGATAACTCCATTTTCTTATCTCTCTGGGCATAGTCCTTCATATCACTTTTATATGGTAAGCCCTCCCAGGGTAATACCTCTAGGCTTCATGCTATAGCACTTCTTTGAGTCCTACAAAAATGAAGCAATTTGGAAACTTTCTTTTAAGGTAAAAGCTTATTAAGCATATGGTGGTGGTTTTCTTTCTCTCTCTTCCCACCTACCATAGGATCTTTCACTTGTAGACTATAGTTTAAAAAAAATCTCACTTGCTGTCCATTTTTCACAATCCAATTACTGTGTAATGCACCATAAAGTGACTTTCTTCCACACTATGCTACTGAACTTGTCTCTGAAAGGTTGTGAATTCTTTTCTATAACAGATCCAACAGTGTTTCCTCAGCCCTTGCCATTTTTTGGTTTTCGTTTGCTTAGTTGGTTGGGTTTTGATCCTGGGAGTTAACACAGGGCCTCTTGCATGCTAGGCAAGCACTCTAACACTAAACTATACATCCCCAGCCCCTAAACTGAATTTTAATGTCAATAAAATTCAAGTCACCGATGAAAGTCTCTGTGCTTTTAGAATGTACAATATTTATCATGGCCTCTGAACACACACACAAAAATTGTTCACGTGATCAACTTTTGAAATTTTGAGTTTGCTTGTTATATCATCATATTTCTTTTGCTTTCAAATTAAATATATCAAATTATTTGAAACCATGTCATGGTAGAAATCGTAGAAGGAGTGTGTAAGTCTAAGAGTGAGTGGACAAACTGGAAACTCCACCAAATTGGTGAAGAGGTTTCAATCAACATTTATTTGTCACATACCATATATTCACAGTTTGCTAAGTTCTGAAGTTCCCTATTAAACTACAACCTTGAACTAAACTCCACATTCCAAAGAATTATCATTTGCTCAGAGAAAGAGGGATCTGCCATCAGTTATTGTGCTTTGTGGGGCAGGATAGTATTACTAATGAAAAAAAAGAAGAAGATATGAGTAAACTCACAATAGCCTTCATAAGAAGGCTGATGATTTCATAAATAGCCTCAATTCTACAAAGGAGATCAAGATTCTTAGTTTGGAGGCCACAAGAGGGCACTAGACTACTATATGGACCAGCTCAACTTGGCACAAAGCAGGGGTCAGTACTGGCAATAATACACTGATTGCGATAATAGTAGATGGCCACATCTTGTGTGCTCTGAATCTGTGTCCCAGACACGGTGTGCAATCATAGGTGACATGCAAAGTTATTGACTATGAAACATATTTAGATTCCAGCCTGGGGTTATGCTAAATACCCCCAATGCATGTGCAATTTGAGAAAGAATAAAAAGAAAGGAAGAAGGAGGGAGTGAAGGAGGAAGGGAAGACAAAAGAAAAAGGGTAAAGGAAAGGAGTAAAGTTCTAAGAGAAAGTAAGGTGGCTGTGAGTTCTGAAAGCAACATGGACATCCCGGTAATAGCCAGGGGTGAACAGCAGGAGTTAGACAGATGGTCTTTTGCATTGACATTTGATAAAACTCGCGTTGGCCACAGGATACTCTCTAGTTTATGACATTCCCATGGGCATCACCCAAGTAACTCGTTCTATTTCTGAAGTGTTCCGTACTTTACAAGATTTCCAGAGACGTAGTCTCAGCCTAATGAAAGCACACTTAAACCCCTTTCATAAATACACTCTAGTCTATGCACTCACTGCTCCATCTGAAAAAGGCAAGAACAGTCAATTACGTTCTAGGTTAGTCTGGATAAAATCAACAGGTTATTTTTGTCAATTAAGAAGTGTCTCTACAATCCTAAAGTAGCCAATCAAGTTAATTCAGCCAAATATGAATCAATACATGCAGGGTGGGTGGGGGTGCAGATCAAAACAACTGCTTGGGATCATAGAGATCACATTCAACTCTGAAGTCCTAGGTTTCTCTATTCGCAACAGTAAAAGTCTTGCTTCTGTAAGCTTATCATTTGACCAAAGCACTTGAATCTAAATATAGACTTCTGGCTCTTAAAGTGATGGCTAGGCTGTTTTTAGCATGAAGGTTATTGAACATGACTCTGGTCTTCCCCAAGGTAGCACTGGCTCATTTTTGAAAACTTCTTTGGATATTGTAACCTGTGTGTTAAATGTCAAATACAGAAGTCAGCATCTAGAAATGAGTCAAACGAAGTATACATGGAAATGGAGGTAGAATATTACACAAAAGTGTGATTCTTAGGTTTGCTTTAAGGTAGAGTCTATCAAAGAAAACAGTGGCATCTATAAGATTTCTATGTGGCTTCATCTGATGAATGGATTTCAAGTTAATCTTTCCAGAAAAGCAGTTCTGGTCAGGTCACACTGCTTTAAAAAATCTTAAGTGGCTCTCCATTGGTTACAAAGTTAATATCAGATTTCTCAGCTTACTTGTCAAGTTGTTCAAAAGATTAGCTCCAATTAAACTTTCCTACTTTGTATCCCCTTCTCTACATACTCCTTCAGTCTAATAGATCTGTTTCTCAGATCTATCTTACACTGTTGCTTTAGACTGGATTTTTCCCCACCTCCCATTTCTAACATTAAAATTCTTCTAATTCTTCTAAAATTCTTCTAAAATTATGATTGATCTTCTCTTACATATTAGAAGGCCCAACATTCTTCTAAGGCCCATCTCCATGGCCTCTTCTTTTACAAGACTTTGCCAATCTCTGTCACTCCATATTCTACTTCTCTTTATGTTCCAAAGCACATTATTTGTGCATTTCTTATAGCAACTAACCTAACCCATTTAGGTGACATTAGGCAGGACTGGTGTCACACTCCTTTGTTATCTCCAAGACCCAGTAGTACCTCTTGTGTAAGCTGTGCTCAATGAATGTGGTTGAATGAAGGAAGAACTGGACACATTACAGCCATTGCTGCATTGTAATGTTTTGTGTAAATTTAGAATTTTATTAAATGGAGCTGACTGGTAATCAAATTTACTTTGTTGACCCTTTTTTTTTTTTTTTTTTTTTTTTTTAAATTTTTCTCTCTCTCTTAAATAAGGACAAATCTCATCATTATGTACAACTTTTTTAATATTTATTTTTTAGTTCTCGGTGGACACAACATCTTTGTTGGTATGTGGGGCTGAGGGTCGAACCCGGGCCGCACGCATGCCAGGCGAGCGTGCTACCGCTTGAGCCACATCCCCAGCCCCCACTTTGTTGACCCTTGACTTTAAAGTTTTTTTATTATCTATATGGTCATTTTCTGATATTTCTTGTTTTCAGCTTTGATGGGGTATAATTAACAAAAATTGTGTACACTGAAGATACACAACATGATGTTTTTGTAAGTATTTATTGTGACATATTTGTTACAACATCATGTCACATAGTTATTATTTTTGTGTGTGATAGGAACCCATAAAATTTCCTCTCAGCAGATTTTAAGTATTGATTTTTATTGGGTCTGCCACATAAAACAGAAAATTTGTTAAATCCTACAAACAAGAGGGGGAAAAAACAGAGAGAAACAAAGTGAGACTGAAACAAAAAGCCCAGAATGGGCTTAGTGTTTCAAATTTGGTTCCTTCTTCTGATCTCAACTGTTAGTGAAATTATTCCTACTTCCCTAGAAAGTAAGGGATTAAGCTCTGACCATTTTTTTCCTCATGGTAGTGGAAGTTTTCTCCCTGATATGAAAACAAAAAACAATAAGAGATTTAAATGTTTCATGAACATGGTGATATGCTACCACAATCCCCCTTCGAGTAAGGATTTGTCCCAGCTATTGAGCCTGCTGTTGACCGAGTCTTTGGTGCCTTTAGAACTGTTGCATTTGCAGACTGTCACCTTTGCTAAGGTCCTCTCCCAGCCTGGTCCACATATCGATTGGGGATTAAAGTGGAAATATAAGAGACTGGCCAACTTGCCCAACTTGTGACAACTATAATAGTCATTTTGAACCTCCACAACTCCCTATGGGACCTGCACAATCTCTCTCCCCAATCCTTTTTTCTTTCCCACTCTTCTACAAGCGTTTAATCCAAAGGGCACTCTCCAAATACCCTACCTGTTCATGTCTTGTCATTATCTTCCCAGGAAACCCAACCTATAACTGTTGAGGGCAAGAATAAGGTCTGAAGGAGCAAGCAATAAGATGGGGTTTTGCATATGACCATTAGATGCCTACCTGACATTGAGGGCTCCTATCACAAGGTTACAGTCTAAGTCTTAAAATTTTTATGGGTGGTTAATGGGATTGGTACACCAGTGGAATGGTACATATAGGGAAAATGAAAATTATAAGAACAATGGAATTGGGTATTTCTCTGGACTAAAAATGTGATTGTACTGGGATATAGGGCTTTTAGGAGATAATTCAGGTTAAATTAGATTGTAGCAGTGAGCCCTAATATAATGGGATTCATGGCCATACAGAAAGAGGAAGAGAGCTGTGTCTCTTTGTGAACACACTGAGGAAAGAATGTGAGAGAACAAAGCAAGAAGATGGTGGTCTGCAAGCCAAGAAAAGAGCCTTAACCAGGAACCAAATGAGCCAGCACCCTGATTTTGCATTTCTCAGACCCTGAAACTGTGAAAAATTTCGCTTTGTTAAGCAATCTGTCTAAGGCATTTTTAAAAAATATTTATTTTTTAGTTGTAGTTGGACACAATACCTTTATTTTATTTATTTATTTTTTGTGGTGCTGAGGATTGAACCCAGGGTCTAGCATGCGTAAGGTGAGCACTCTGCCATTGAGCTACAATCCCAGCCCTGTCTATGGCTTTTTAAAAAACTATATATTTTTTTTAATTTTAAATGGATACAATATCTTTTTTAAAATGTATTTATTTTTAAGTGGTGCTGAGGATTGAACCCAGTGCCTCACATGCATGAGGCAAGAACTGTACCACTGAGCCCCAGCCCCAGCCCCTGTCTATGGCATTTTATTGTAATAGCTCATGGTGATTAAGATTATTGTTTAGCTGGATGAATGGACTGGAAATAAGTTAATGAAAAGCTGAGAGTGATTAATCTCCAACTGAAAGCTCAAAGTGACTACTTAGTACCTCACAAAAAAGAAGAGAAAAAAATCTCCTGAAGTAGGAGTCCATAATAAGCCAAAGAATGAATTCAGTCAGAGTGAGCTAAACTCCAGTCAAGACAGGTATATTAAGCTAAGAGCAGAGTCTTAGTTGAGAAAGAATGGGGCTTGACAATCAGATGGGGACATTTCCAGAAATGATCCCCCATTACTCAGAGATGATTCACACATGTCTCTTCATTAAAATAATAAGTGCCTCCTCTTTGCCCTCAAGATTTGCTCACAGGTTCTCTCTTTCCGTAGGCCTTAACTAGTGTTAAGTCTCAATATGCTGGATATTGTCATTCAGGAAAGGACCTATATCCCAAAAGATCTTTAATACCCAGCCAGCATAAACTGGAAAAAAATGCATAGAATTAAATTTTGAGAGTGCTTAATGATAATGAAAGGAACATCAGATTGGATAAGGGAGAAGTATATTCGGAAACACCCTCCCAGTACTAAGGATCTAAAACCATATCAAGACCCCCAACAGTTAGTGTGAATGGGTTCCAGAAGCATGAAAAAATTGATGACCCATATCAAGTGAGGCTAAAATGTCACCATTGCCATGGCAGAGAGTAGAAGAATAAATTTAAAGGATCAGGAATTTGATTATGCTGAAGAATATTTACTTTATAAAGATGGAAACCCCACCAGATGACTAGTTTACATAAGGCCATTATTTACACCATATTTCAAGGCCATTAGAAATGCACCATTATGCCAGACTGGGAACATAGTTTAGTGGTAGAGTGCTTGCCTAACATGCATGAGGCCTTGAGTTCAGTTCCCAGCACTATGGTTAAAAAAAAAAAGAAAAAGAAAAAGATGTGCTATTGTTGGGGCACCAGTATCTCTAAGATGATGACTAGTGACTCCCTGTAGGACAGAACTGATGGTAAAAGAAGCCATGGAGGAATGAGTTTCACTGATAGCAATAGGGATAACAGGGTCCTAAAGTGATCAAGGCCACGTAGTGGTTATTCACTGTCAGAAGTCAAGTTGGACAATTATTATAAAGTCCCAGGTGCAGTGAGGAAAAAGAGAACTACAGAAAATAATATGAAGATAATTAATATGATGATCCTGAGGGAAAAATAAATGGGCAGTTAATGAGGATACTACTCATTTTGTACCATTTGATGAATTCTAGGATTTATAACCAGGAGAGTGAAGCAGTCTCCTCAATTAAAATAATGTTTCCTTGACAAGTTTCCAAACATGAATCTGTTTTTAGATCTAAAACCATGAACTCAAAGAAAGATAGGTTCCCATGAAGATGGACTTGAAATACCATGATGAATGTGCATAGTATCAATTTCCTCAGTATTTCCCCAAAGATTTTTCAGAACCTTTAGACCTAAAGCCATTTACTCAGATAACTGTCCACTGGGAACATGGGAATACCTAAACACTTCAAGGACCATAGGTCCTAGAATCTGAATTGACATTCTTACTTAGAGATCAAAAGAATAATCATGGTCCCTCTGTTAGAGTACGTACGTATGGGAACAGTATATAACACCAAGGTCTGAATGTTTGTGCCCCACTCCCAATTCCTATGATGAAACTCAATCCCTACCATGATAGTTTCAAGAGGTGGGGCCTCTGAGAGGTGGTCAGATCATCAGTATATATCTTAAGGTATTGGAATTATAGATAATTTTTATTTTCTTTATATTTTTGTGCTCATTCCAAATTTTCTATAGTAAACATACACTGTTAGAATCACAGAAAACATGTTTTAAAACTAAACAATACTATTATATATCTTGATGCAGTTATTTTTAGAAACTGAATAGAATTGCAAACATCATTTTTAACTTATTTCCAAAGCTGCAAAACAGTTGCATCTAATATTTTAAAACATACAATATAAAGAGATGACATTAAAATACTAACATTGATATTTTAACTGATGAAAGATCTATTGAAATAATTGCAACTGGGCACAGTGGTGTATGCCCATAATCCCAGCTACTAGGGAGGTTGACGAAGGAGAATTGCAAGTTAGAGGCCAGCCTGGGTAGTTTATCTAGATCCTGTTTCAAAATAAAAAATAAAAAGGATTGGGTATATAGCTCAGTAATAAAGAACCCTCATGTTCAATCCCCAATACCAAAATAATAATAATAAATAATTGCATCTAACTTTTATTTCTGAAAAGATTCTTTTTAAATAGAGCTAAAGCATTTGAATAATCCTTTTAAATGAATGGTCTCTAAAAATACATGCCATGAGCAAACATCTAGAACTAGAAGGGGACAGGCCATAATGCCAATGTCCATGAGGACCCCCACTAGAAAGAAAGGTTCAGGGGATCTGCAGGTGCTTCACAGAGGCCGAGACAAAGATTGTGAATCTTAAAAGGGATTTCCCTTATAACAAGGCAGGGAAAACCTGAGACTGGAGACAGTCACACAAAGCATGCTTTTCTTCATTTAACAAATATATTTGGCTATTTTATGTAAGGTACCATGTTAGGTATTGGGGAGACAGTGATGAATTAGACACAGTGTCCCTTCCCTCTTGGAGATTTTCATTCTAGCAGAGGATAAAAGCATTAAACTTCTCATTATGTAATAACTACTTATATAATAACTTAATAATTATATGAGTACTAGGCAAGTAATAATTATTCTATTAGCGTTGTTATTAGTGCTATGAAATAGTACAGGATTCTATGAGCCTACCGAATGGAGGCACTTGAGTGATATGAGGACTATCAGAAACCAACTTCAAGGAAAACATGTTTCAGCTGAGACCTGAAAAAAATGAGTTGCCATGGAGGGGGTAACCCCTTCTACAAAGGCCCTGTAACAGAAGGGAACATGGAGATTTAAAGAACTAAAAGCTCAATATGAATAAAAGGCAGAAGGTCATAGAAGAATGCAAAAAAACAGCTCTGAATTCACAGTGGCCCTTCTCTAGCTTCACTTTTCCAAAGAGGTAAGGAATTTTCAAGATCAGAGGGACATGCCTACCTAAAGCCTGTACCACCCTACTCTTTAGAACATATTCAAGGTACTCTGAAATCCCTTGAGCAAATGTCCCTGTGCCTGGCTCCCAGAGCCTGTCCCTTGTCTGTTCTCTTGAGTGTTGACCTAGTTACTAGAATACACACTTCTGGATTCAGAAGTTTTTCAAAAGCGGGCAGGGATTGTGGCTCAGTGGTAGAGTATTTGCCTAGCATGTGTGAGGCACTAGGTTCAATCCCTGGAGCCATATTTTAAAAAAAAATAAAAACAAACAAAAATAAAGTATTGTATCCATCTACAGCTAAAAAAAGTTGTTCAAAGGACAACTTATATCAGAAATATGAAACATGTAGACTTGGGTGACTGCTTATATGCAGGTGAGACCCCATTAGAGTGTCTAGAACCTGGGGTAGAAAGGAAAGCAGAGAGAGTTGGGGCTTGGTGCTTAGCTCTGCCTGGCTCAGGAACTTCATGTCTGAGAATTCAAAATGGAAACCTGGACTTCTTCTATACAGTCATGAAGATACATCCTCCTCTTTGTCACAGAGGAAGATACTATTTTTAAAATCTGATCATCAGCTTGTTTTTATGGCCTTTTAGTGTTTAGAAATTTGGTATGTGGGCATCCATTTTGTTCCATCTAGTGAATGTGAGGGATTTGTCTTGTTTTTATCATTCTAACAGAGTAAGTCAAAGGGTTGTAAACAGGAGAGTGATCTGATTATATTTACAAAGATCACTAGTTGCTGTGTGGATAATGAATTCAAGGTAAAAGTGAGAAGTCAGTCTCCCCCCTCCCCATTTGCCTCTCTTCTTTTTCCTGAATAATGGGGATTGGAACTAGGGAAATTTTAACACTGAATTACATCCTCAGACCTCTTTATTTTATTTTGAGGTATTAGAGATTGAATTCAGGGGAGCTTAACCACTGAGCTATATCCCAGCCCTTTTTATTTTTTGAGACAGGTTCTCAATAAGTTTCAGGTCTTGCTAATTCACCGAGGCTGGCTTTGAACTTCTGCATCAGCCTCTCAAACCACTACCTGAGCCTCCTGTGATCCTCTTGCCTCAGCCTCCCAAGCTGCTAGAATTACAGGCATGAGCCACCCTGCCTGGCTTTATTTATTTATTTTTTAGACAGGGTCCTGCTGAGTTGCTGAGGGTCTCACTAAATTCCTGAGGTGGGCCTCAAACTTACCGTCCTCCTGCCTCAGCCTTCTGAGTTGCTAAGATTACAGGTATGTACCACCACTACACCTGGCTTCTGGAAAAGTCTTTTTGATGTAGATCAGGCTAGCATGGACTAGTATTTTATTAGAGGAGATACCAAACAGTACGTGGTTTCAAGAGATGATCTGGCAGTAAACTGACCTCCCAGAGGCAAGATAATTTGAATATGAATTGCTCTGGAATTTCTAACTGGTGCTACTTAATGGAAAGTAAAATCATTTACTAAGAAAGAGGCACAAAAGGAGAACCAGACTTTTTTCTTTCTTTTTTGGTGGTTGTCAAGGCAGTAGACAGTCATGCCTATCTAGAATCATAACAGTCACTTCTTTCAGTAATATTCAGTGGTGTGTTTGACAATTATAAGTAATGAAAAGATGGAATCTTTCCTTTTTTCCTATTGAGTCAAGTGATTGACAGAGGGGAAGAAGGCTCTTACTCAAGGAAGCACTAGAGCATGTGCTCAGAGCCAGAATAGTCCACTTAGAGGAGCCAGCACAAGTGACTGCAGCTGTGGTCTTGGGCAATGGCAGTATGAATGAGCCATCAAGAACCCAGCTCCAAAAGAACAGCAAAGTCTATGCTGGGGTGGAAATGGGTAGGCAGGCTCCTCTGCTTAGTCCCTTGAGAGGAACTACATAGGTGAGAGAATTGCTAGAGTCACCCATACATATTGATGGACTTGTCTGTGGAAACCCTTCCATAGTGTGGAGAGTTGCACAGGTATAGCCAGAGGAGAAAGAGTGGTCCTCCACTCAGAAGTAGATGGATATTGCTCCCCTGGCCCAGGCTTTAAGGATATACACAGAGGAGACAGCGCTGTCTGCACTGAGTCTGCAGCCTGAACTAGATGCCTAAATAGATATGAAGTAGAAACAAGGAGAACTTTGTTGTAATTTTTTTGTCATCAGTATTTCTCCTCCTATCACTATGTTTTATATACTTTAATTACTGTTTTATATTAAACATTTGAGTATCTGACAAAAGAGGCTAAATTTATATTTACACAATAAATTTAAAGGTAGAAACTTGAAAAGTTTTCCATTCACATTTCTAAAAGCCATTAATTGGTGAGATTTAAGAAGACAGAGGGAATATGCTGCTACTCAACTGTCAACAGGCAACCAGAATACATCAATGTGTGAAGCACACAACCGGGTTATCAAACGCAGGACATGGCTGTAATGGCCAACAGCCAACATAATCAGTGAAACAGTTGCAAATTCAATTTTGCAATGTTACTTTAACATAACACATTGTCCTTTTAATCAAATCCATGGTCGTTCCATAAGAAATGAATTGCCGGGACTAGGATTGTGACTCAGTGGTAGAGTGTTTGCTTCGCATGTGTGAGGCCCTGGATTGGAGAAAAAAGTCCTTAGCTTCACATATAAATAAACAAATAAAATAAAGGTATTATGTCCATCTACAACTAAAAAAAAAGAAAAAAGAAAGAAAGAAAAAGAAAATGAAATGGGGCTGGGATTGTGCTCAGGAGTAGAGCACTCACCTAGCTGTGAGGCCCTGGGTTTGATCCTCAGTACCATGTAAAATAAATAAATAAATAAACGTTAAAAAAAAAGAAATAAATTGTCTGTGACACTGCTCATGAAATCCAAAAGTCATTCTCAACTATAGCTTAAAGTGAGGCTTTAAGTTTGAGACAGCAGCCAAAAGGACTCCTATCCCTCTCTGCTTATATGCAGCAACAGGGGAAGAAAGCGGGCTGGACCAACTGGTGGCATGCCAGTCCAAACACCTCTTTTGAGAGTGTGCATTATCTAGCTCAATGTTTTTGCAAGCATGGAATGTGGAATAATTTCAGGAGTGCAAACACAAGACATGCACTTTCAATCCTAATTATATAGAGAAACTTGTAGTTTGCTTGGAGCTTATAGTTGGTACTTGCTGATTTCCTTTTTAACAAGACATGACCTTTGACTGAAATTCTAGCTAGAATATTAAAATACCATTTTATTTATTTTCACAATAACATTTTACTTATAGAAAAAAATCATAGTAGCTCACAGAGTGGAAGGAACTTAGGAACATACTGTTGTCACAAACAGCAGGAGCCAACATATCTCAGATATCCTCTTTTGGGAAGCTTGCATTAAATGATGATTTGACTTCAGTCTTCTTCTACAAAGCAGAGAGAATCTGACCCTGTAAAATTAAGAATTTGGACCTTGTAAAATTAAGTGAACAGTACTTACTGATCTTAGCCTGAGTCTTGAATCTACCCCAAAGGTCAAGGGGTTTCACTGAGAAACACCATAAATAGTGTGTGCAGGGGAAGTTCCTAGCAGTAAGGGAAGAGAAGTAACCAAAGAAGTTGAGGTATACTGTGCAAAGAGCAACAGATGTTCACTATAACCATTAGAATATATGAAGAATAAGCAATGTGAATTTCAAGAGATGATTGGGTTCAGCAAAATGTTTTATAGTGCCTTACCCTGACATGCTGGAGCTGGCTTTCACAAGTTCATAAAAGCTAATTGTGCACATCTCTTCCCCACTTTGTATTCTATGACATCAAGCGGAGGTCTAGATTATTTACATGATGGATAACTGCAAGTGCTGCAAATCAGTAATTCTCCCCAACCCTGTCCTTAGGATCTAGTTGTTAAGTATACCAGCAACTCACTCCTAATTCATTTTGCTAAGGCCAGGACTCAGTTGCAGAGCACAGATGCTATTCACACTTGAAAGGAGAGGTGGGATGAGGAGGTGGCAGAAGCGAGTGTATTTTGAGTGCAGTAAGTGCTGTTCACTTAATTTTACAAGGTCTGCTCTGTTCCCATTTCTCCTTCCTCAACCAGTGATGCCAAGGCAGTTTTGCACCATAGAAGTTTATCGGAACCTACTTGAATGCTTCTCCTAAAATTGGGCCCATTTTCTGGCATTTTCTTACCTGTCTGGTTTGCAGATTCTTCCACAATAACCCTGCTCTGGGTGATACTGCTACTGTGAAATGTCCTAAGCCTCTTACTATAGAATAGGTCTATCCTTGTAGCTGGGAGTTCAGGCTGGCTCAGGGTCTCTAGTGGCAAGGGCACAGGATTCCCTTAAAATTTCTAGCTGCTACCTGGTGAGGTAGAGCATGCCTGAAATCCTACCTATTTGGAAAGCTGAAGCAGAGAGAATCCCAAGTTTGAGGTCAGCCTAGGCAAGTTAGCAAGACCCTATCTCAATGTAAGAAAATTGTTAAAGTGCTAAGGATGTGACTCAGTGGTAGAATGCTTGCCTAGCATTTGTGAGGCCCTGGGTTCAATGAACAACAACAACAAAATTTTAGCTACTGCCTTCTTCAACTGAGTATTGCCCAGACTCCCCCTGTTCCATTTGCTTTAAATTACTATGCTGTATTTGCATTCACTTCTATCTATTTTCTTCTTATTCCTCTACTTCCTCCTCCGCCTCCTTCTTCTCTTTCTTCTTTTTCTTTTTGTGGTACTATGGATTGAACCCAGGGCCTTGTTCATGCTACCATTGAAAGCACTCTACCACTGAGCTTATTCCCAGTCCTTTTGAAACTTTATTTTAGTTTGAAACAGGGTCACACTACATTGTCCAGGGCTGGCCTTGAACTTGACATCCTCCCACCTCAGCTTCCTGAGTAGCTGAGATTTCTGGTGTGTACCACAGAGCTCAGCTCCATTGTCTAAACACGATATTCATTTTTTTCCTCTCTTCCTTTTATCCTCCTTCCTTCCCTCTTCCTCTCTCCCTCCATCTTCTCTTTAAGTCAATTTAAATGACCTACCTATTTTGTAGATGTAGATTGTTTTTCATGCACCCATGAGCCAGCTTCAGATTTATTTTACCCCTGCACATTTTTCCAGCAGATATGCTTTTGAACAGACAAGGAAAATATAAACTTTTTCTTTCTAGCTTAAGAACATAATCATACACTCCAAGCCATCTCCCCAAACCTGCCTCATCCCTAAGCACTACTGCTTAGCAAACATTCCCACTCTCCACCTAGGGGCGCTGGTCAACTCCTCTCTGTCATTCCCCACCATCCTGTTGATCATCAAGTCCAGCTAGTCTTGTTTTGTATATACTGCTCTTCTCTTCCCTCAGCCACTGTCTCAATTCGGGTCTCAGCATTATTCTCCTGGACTATTGGTCTGAGGTCTGTACTCTCATCTGAAGGTTTAAGTTCATTCAGTGGTTGTTAGCGACATTCAGTTCCTGTTGGGCTATTAATCTCAGGGCTTCTGTTCCTTGTTGGCTCTTTGCCAGAAGCTGACCTCAGTTCCTTGCTTCTCCATCCTGGCTGCTTACTTCATCAAAACAGTCAACCCGGGGCTGAGGTTGTGGCTTAGTGGTACAACACTTGCCTAGCATGTGTGGGGCATTGGGTTCACTTCTCAGCACCACATTAAAAAAATAAATAAAGTACTGTGTCTATCTATAACTAATAAAAACATTTTTTAAAAGTCAACCCAAAATTCAATAGTGACAATCAGCTAGGAAAACCAAATTTATGACCCTTGTTACAATCATAGAAGTGGCATCCCATAATCTTTGCCATAGAATCAAATCACTAAGTTCAGCTCACACTCAAAGCAGGTAATTATGCACAGCTCTGAATACTACGAGTTGGGGACCATATGTGTCCACCTTAGGAGTCTTTCTACCATATGACATTCTGCAATGGTGGTAGAACAGAAAATAAAAGCTGAGGTGGGCTGGGGTTGTGGCTCAGTGTGGTAGAGTGCCTGCCTAGCATGTGTGAGACACTGGATTCAATTCTCAGCTCCACATAAAAATAAATAAAATAAATAAAGGCACTATGTCCATTTACAACTAAAAAAAATATACTTAAAAAAAGAAAAAGTAAAGAAAAGCTGAGGATTGAGGAGAGCTTATAGTCTTCACATCTCTAGAGAGAAAAAAGGCTCAAAGTCTAGCACATAGAAATTAATAGGGGACTAGTGACCAAGGGCAAGGAACAGAAAGTTTTACCATAAAATATCGCCCAAAACAGTATGGTTGCTCTAAGTTTTCTTGTTGCTAGAAGTACTGGCTGCTAGCTATCTGTATATTGTATTTTCTCAGGGAAGCAAAGTTTCCAATGCTACTAAAACAAAGAAGCATTTCTCAATTTCTTTCACTTCACTGACTATTGCTTTTGTCTCTTCAAGGGACTTACTTCCTTGGTTGTCTCCTAAATGTTGGTGTTCCCTATAGATAAGAATTGTCCTCTTTTACTCACTACCTCTCATTTCTCTCTCACACACACCATTAGCAATGCAAAAAAATAAAAGTGTCTAGATCTACCTGTTAGTTCTCACTTTTCCAATTGCCTGTTTAAAATATCTAACTGTTTCTTGGAACATTGCCACCAAGCTGTATCATCATTATTCTCAACTTAATGTCTCAAGCCAGAGTGATCATCTCTCCCTTAAAACTAATCCTTCAAATACACACACAGGAAATCACTGAACTGTGGTTAATGATTAACTTTGGGGTAAAGGATTAGGTCTTTGGAGTGAGAAAGATTCTTATTTTCCATGTAAATCCTGACTACATTATTTTTATACACATGAGATTAATTTAAAAATAAAATAAATAAGAGAAGATCATATTTTAAACCCAGCCAGGCTTTCCTCGTGACTTGAGCTGTTTTATTTCTGTTTTGTTTCTAGTTTCCCATTCTTGGTCACAGCGACTCTGACTCCTTCATGATTCTTCTCCTGTCAGGGTCTGTTCAAGTGTGAAAGTGAGGGACAAAGGTGTCACATCCTATTTTGAGAATTGTGAGGGATGATCAGGATGCAAACTAGAAAGGTTCAGAGGGAAGACTGATAAACCCAACCAGAAAGAGGCTGTGGGTAGAGACAAAGGCACAAATTCTTGACATATCCATTGATTTGGATACTGTTATAGTGGAATATAACATTGATCTGAGTGAGAAAAGACCATCATGAGATGGTAGGAGAAAACAGGTGAGAATATATTATAGTTTGTATAAAGCCCCCAAAGATCTCTGTGTTATAGTTATGGTCCCCAGGTTGGTGTTGTTTATTGTGAGTTACAGCGGACTTGGGGTCTAGTGGGAGGCTTTTAAGACATTGTAGGCATGAGCTTGAAGGGGATTGTGAGACCATGGCCTTTTCTTCCTCTATTGTTTCCCGGCTGATGAGGTGAACATTCTTCTCTGCTATGATATGCTGCCTTATCAGAGGCTCAAAGAAGTTTGACTGCTCAGTTGTGAATGGGAACCTCCAAAACCATGAGCCAAAATAAAACTTCCATCCTTGTAAGTTAAGTGTGCATGTGTTTTGTTATAATGAGAAAAAGCTAACACAGAGGACCATCTTGTAAATTCCTGATTAGCATCAGGCATGAGACTCTTACAATGCCAAAGGCTGACTTATTGTAAAACTATTAAAGCACAAGCTTCAGGACTTCAAGAACTTTAGGAAGAACCCCAGTAGTATTCTTATAGTCCTATATTGTGGTAAACCTTGAAAAATAAAAGACTAATTTCTCTTTCCATTTGAAATTCTCCTGTCACATTTCTTGAATTGTGCAGGGTGCTCAAAAGCACTTTGGGGATTCAGTTAAAAGAAAGTTGTGGCTCAGTGGTAGAGCGCTTGCCTGGCACATGCAAGGCCCTGAGTTCAATCCTCAGCACCACATAAAAATAAATTTAAAAATAAAGGTATTTTGTCCAACTACAACTAAAAAATAAATATTAAAAAAATAAAGGAAAGTTGAGTTGGGGATGCATTTAGTTTGCATTTAGTGAGGTGTATTCATGTGCCCCTTAGTGAGCTCCATAAACAGTATTACTTGCTGTCCTGGTTAGCAGTGGCTTCTAGGGAAACCCCTATTGTCCACAGTGCTTAATCAAATGAAGATTCAGAGTTATAGGATGCATCACTATGTGAAATTGTGGACAGAACCTGGCAATGGAAGTGTATAGGTACTGAGAATATGGATTGGAATGTATATACCCAAATGTTAGTCTGCAGAATATTTTACTGATCATTACACATAATCATTGGTAAGCAGGTAATTCTATTTGGGAGGGGTGATTGGGGATTGAACCCAGGAGTGCTTTACCTCTGAGCTACTTCCTCAGCCCTTTTTATTCTTTATTTAGAGACTGGGTCTTGATAAATTGCTAAGCCTGGCCTAGAACTTTTGATCCTCCTGTTTCAGCCTCTCAAGTTCACTGGTTTTAAAGGTTCACACCACTGCTCCTGGACAGGTAATTCTGCTCTGATCCATGAATGTTGGAAATATTCTTAATGATGTAACATTTGCATTTATAAATATCTAATACACTTATAAAATATTTATGGTGGGACTTCTATGAGGTAGAATTTATTAGAATGTCTGTATTTAATTTTAAAAATTTATTTATTTATTTATTGGTATTGGAAATTAGACCCATATGCTTAACCACTGAGCCACATCCCCAGCCCTAATTTGTATTTTATTTAGAGACAGGATCTCGCTGAGTTGCTTAGGGCCTTGCTAAGTTGCTGAGTCTGCCTTGGAACTTGAGATCCTCCTGCCTCAGCCTCCTGAGTCACTGGGATTACAGGCATGCACCACTGCACCCAGCTGTATTTAAGTTTCCTGATGATTTGATGTTATATGTTGACATAAACAAAGATAACATATTGCTGCAACTAAGACATTAACAATGTACCAATGAATGAATTGGTACATCACAAGCTGAAAAGAATTTAAGATTACATTCTAGAGTGGCCACAACAAAGCAGCATAGACTGGATAGACTGGGTGTCTTTAACAAGAGAAATTTATTTTGTCACAGTTCTGGAGGTTAGAAGTATGATACAAGATGTCAGCGGGATTTCCTTTTCTGGGTCTCCCTTATTGATTTGTAGGCAGTTATAGATATAGAATAAGCATTTGAAAATATCCAAAATCCACTTGTTATAAATAGAAGGTGTCCTTCCTAGTTTGATAAAGAACATCTACAAAAACCCACAGTTACCATCATACTTAATAATGAGAAACTTGAAACTTGACCCTCAGATTAGGAGCAAGATAAGAATGTCTCTCTCACCACCACTTTTTAACACTTTACTGGAAATCCTAGGTAATGTAGTAAGAGGAGAGAAAGAAAAGAAGGAAGAAAGGAGAGAAAGAAAGAAGAGGTAGTATACAGATTGAGAAGGAAGAAATTAACCTGGTTTTGTTCCGAGATGACAGGTCTGTGTAGAAACCCAAAAGAAGCATAAAACAAATAAAAAACAAAAGCAAACAAATGAAACATGCTTCTGGAACTAATTTACATTACACACTTACATTAACACCCCATCCCTGAAAAAAAGGAATATAGGAATAAACCTAACAAAGTATATGTGAGAAAACTGTGGAGAGACATTTGGTACATGTGGATAGAAAGACTCAATATTACCCAGATGACACTTCTTCCCAATTTGATTTATAGATTCAACACAACCTCAACCAAAATTAAAGCAAGTTATTTTGTTATTATTGACAAACTAACTTTGTAGTTTATATGAAGAGAAAAATCCAGAATAGTCAACATTGAAGGAATAGAATGAAATCAGAGAGAACAGGTGCTACACAACTTCAAAACATACTACAAAACTGCAGTAATCAAGACAGTGTGGTACTGATGAAGGAATAGACAAAAAGATTAGTGGAACAGAACAGAGAGCTCAGAAACAACCCCACACTGAGCCTTAACAAAGGATCAAAGGGAATTCAATGGAACAAAGATAGTCTTTTCAAAAAATGGTTCTGAAACAAGATCCACATGCACAATAAATAAATAAATCTAGACACAGACCTTTATATTCTCAAAATTAAATAAAAAATGGGCCATTAAAAGTACACAGAAAATTATAAAATTCTTCAATGACAACATAGGAGAAAACCTAGATGACTTTGAGCAGGACAGACTTTCTTAGATACAACATCAAAGCTATGATCAATGAAAGCTAGACTTTATTAAAATAAAAAAATTTCTACTTCATGGGGGACATTGTTGTGAAAATAAAGATTGAAAAAAAGTATTTGCAAAAGAAATATCTAATAAAAGACTTTATCTAAAATATACAAAGAACTCAATAATAAGAGAATAAAAAATTCAATAGAAAATGAGTCAAAGACTTTAGTACATACCTCACCAAATATGGCAAATAAGCCACCTGTTTATCATATGAAAAGATGTTCAACATCATATTAAGGAATTAGGGACTTGCTAATAAAAATAACAATGAGATACTACTACATACCTATTAGAATGAACAAAATTCAAAGCACAGATATGATGAAGTACTAGAAGGGATGTGGAAAAACAGGAGCCCTCACTTATTATTGGAAGGAACACCATAGAAAACAGTTTGGAGTTTCTTATAAAACTAAACATACTCTTGCCATATGATCCAGCAATTGCACTCTTTGGTAGCTACCCAAATAAGTTGAAAATTTATGTCTACACAAAAACCTACACACAGATAGCAGCTTTATTCGTAATTACCAAAACTTGGAGGCAACTCATATGTCCTTCAGTCAATAAATGGATAATAAATTTTAATATCCCAACAATGCAACTATATTTGACACCAAAGAAAAATAAGATATCTAGCCATGAAAGGACATGATGTAATCTTAAATTCACATTACTAAGTGAAAGAAGCCAATCTGAAAAGGCTACATACTGTTTGATTCCAACCATATGATGTTCGGGAAAAGCCAAAATATGGAGACAGTAATAAGAATCAGTGGTTGCCAGAGTTTGGAGATGAGAGAGAGATGAGTAGGCAGAGCACAGAGGATTTTTAGAGCAGTGAAATTTCTCTGCATGATACTATAATATTGTATATAATATCACCATACATTTGTCAAGATGCACAGAATATACAACAAATACCATGAGGAAACCTAACTTTTGTCATTACCCCCACTTTGGGTGGTAATGACATGTTCTGGAGTGAAAATAGCCCTTCAGAGTTTTCCCAAGTTGGGCTAAGGGGCCAGATTTTATTTCTTTCATCTTTAGTTATTGGAAATGGCTAGCTCTGAAACACTATGACCTTGAGAGAGGCTAATTTCTACTAATGAGACAATCCCTGAAGAAGCTGATGGCTGAAGAATTATCTGCCAACAGCATTCCTAGCAGCTGGAACAATAATCCTGCATTGAAGGAGTATTTGAATGGTGGATCATCATATCCCTAACATTCACAAAGGAGAATCTCAACAGAGCTGGCTCAGCAGTCTAGATGTAAAAAGGTAGCCTTTGGCATTGTAATAAAAAAAAACAGTATAGTTGAAAATTCTAATTTCGGGGCCAGGTGTGGTAGAGCACACCTGTAATCCCAGCGGCAAGGGAGGCTGAGGCAGGAGGATCATAAGTTCAAAGCCAGCCTCAGCAAAGCAAGGCTCTAAGCAACTCAGGGAGACCCTGTCTCTTAAAGAAAAAAGTACAAAAAAGGGCTTGGGAAGTGGCTTAGTGGTTAAGAATCCCTGGGTTCAATCTTTAGTACCAAAAAAAGGAAATTCCAATTCCAAATTTTAAAGTTCTATTGTAATTTCTAATGGTTTGCTAAATAGACCCACAAAAATATTCCTAATACTTGGAAATACTCAGAAATAACATTTTCAGACTTTGGGGTGTTGAGAAAGGAAAGAGGCATCACTCATAAAGCCAACTGAGCAACAACTTGAAACTTCTTTCTTAAAATTTGGATTATATCACCTTTTAAAAAAATGATGCTTTCTATTGATCTTTTGGTTCAGTCACTATTCTCTACTTCCAAAAATTCTTTATTAGTTAGTTTCATCTTCTTGACAGCAACAAAGAAGCAGTAAGGCACATTTCATGTTCCTTAATGGGATCTTCTGGCCTGTAGCCTGCTGGCTCCTTGAGATGGATGCGATACAGTGCCAACAGGGGTTGTGAGCAAGTACAGGCAGCAGGCATTCAGGCTGCTTTCAGCAAGTTGTTGGGTGCAGAACTGACCAGGTCAGCACAGAAATTGGTCCCCATTTTGTCCAAATTCTGTTTTGAGTGGAACACATGATCACTTTGACACTCCAAGGAGACATGACAAAGGTCACAGAACTTGGTGTGCTCCAAAGCTGACGGGAGTCTTTAGGGATACTCCAGATGTGTAAATGAGGATACACTGGATGGTCACCAGGCAAGATTTCTTTTACAGTGTGTGGCTGACCTTGTAAAACAAATATTCTTCCCTTGACAAGAACTGCCAAGAACTGGGGCAGCCTGGTACTCTGGAACATGCCTTCAACTTGAGTCACAAGGTTTGGATTCCAATCCTAGATCTTCTGGCACATTAATCTCACTTAATCTGTCCTCTGAAGTAAGGAAATAAGATTCTGTGACTACTGAATAGTGAAGAGAATTGGACACCTTGGTTTGGGAGGAAATCCTTTTATGCAGAGGTAAGAAGACTAATCAATATTAAGGAGTCCTCATTCCTGGTTCAATTCTTCTGATACCAGAGACAGAAACTTTTTACTTGGTGACAATAGAAATGAAAGAGTCAAGTGAACATAAATATAGAGGCAAGTCTTTAATTGGGGCTTGGCTAAAGGGAGATAGCATTGATCAAAGGACCAGGCTACACTCTAAACAAAGGAAGATACAAGCTTTTATTGATTCGCTGGGGTGGGCTAGGATTTGGTAATTTCCATTAGCCAGGGGCAAAGTTCCAAAAGATGTTTGTTCTTATATAAGATTTGAACCACCAGGAAGTCATAATCAACTTTCTTGGGGTTCTTGTGGCTGGCATCATTATCCTATGCAAACATCTTAGACTTGTACCTTGATCTGGGTCTTATGATAGAGCTGAAGGACTTTGGGTGCTTAGGCTGCAATACCTACAATAAAGGCACAAGGGTGTGGTAGAAGAAAACACCAGGTCCAACAAGCAATCAACATGTCTACAGGCACAGCCTAATCCAAAAATTAAGAGAGCAAAAGAGACAGACATATATAATGACAGAGATCCCATTCCAATCACCCACCAGATATCTGCAGGCCCAAACCAAGAGTCAATATTCTTCAGCAAAAGTAGCCTTCAAGTCCCTAAAAAGTGACCTAAGGAACCATTATCATCATAATCCACATATCAGAGGTGTTAACTACAACAAAGTTAGTGGTAGACTAATAATGTCTCAGCCTGCTGTATGACCTCCAAAATTAGTGATTTTTATGTTGACAAGAAATAAGGGAAGCTAAAGGGTTTTTTTGGTGGGGAGAAAGAGTGGTCCCCCAGTTACAATTTTATCATGTGCAAGCATTTATCTTCTGTGGTTTTTATGAGGATTTTAAGCGGGTCTTTCCTCTACACAAGGGTAGAGGAAAGGACATATGCTATGAAGAGTGACAGGTTATTGTGCCCATGGGTTTATTTCAGTTGTTCCAGCCTTGTGTCCTACCCTGGTGGTTCCTGATTATCTCACTCTGTTAACCCACTGGGTGACCTTAGGCATATCACTCAAAGTCTCTTAATCTCCACTGGAAAAAATGGAGACCACCTAGCATTTTGTAAAACATACTTCATGACTTTGAGAACAAAATATAAGATAATTTATGTAAATTACCTGTTAATGTCAGGTGGTTTTCTTACTTAGCTTTTAGAAGTGACAATTAAATGAATTTTTTTCTGCCTAAAAAGAGCTTTGCAAAATGTAGAACACTTTGTTAATTTTAGTTGTGAGAGGAAGAATGAAATTAAAAGAGTCCAGGTTGTGAAGGGAGAGAGTCAAGGGGCAAGTTTTAGACAGAAAACCTTATGCTAATGTACCCTCTTCCTCACCTGTCATTTTTTTTAAAAAAAAAAAGAGAGAGAGAGAGAGAGAGAGAGGGTCGGGGGAAAGAGAATTTTTTAAATATTTATTTATTTATTTATTTTAGTATTCATTAGACACAACATCTTTGTTTGTATGTGGTGCTGAGGATCGAACCCAGGCCACACGCATGCCAGATGAGCCACACCCCCCAGCCCTCACCTGTCATTTTTGCTGAATCTATTAATTTTATTTCTGATTTACTCCTCTGGAATTGCTTTCACCATGGTTAACAATGGTCCCACAATTTGATAATTTAATAATTATAGACCTTGTCAGAATGGTGAGAAAAAAAGAGAGGTTGTCCATTGGTTTCCAGAACAGAAAAGTACAGAAAGTGCAATGGTTTTGTTCTGGCCTGTGGCAGAAAGAAGGTGGTTGCAATCGGTTGGCTATTAGGTTCCAAAATTCAGCAACTTCTGTCTGTAAACACCACCTTGATGAGTGCTATGTTTGGATCTTCAGTGTCCCCTGAAGGTACATGTGTTAAAGGCCTGTCTTCAGCATGGCACTATTGGGAGGTTTAGAACCTTTAAAAGATGGACCTTCAGCTTGGTGCAGTGGCACATGCATGTAATCCTAGGCATTTGGAGGCTGAGGCAGGAGGATCATGAGTTCAAACCCAGCCTCAACAACTTAATGAGGACCTGAGCAACTCACTAAGACCCTGTCTCTAATAAAATATTTAAAAAATTAAAAGGACTAGGGATGTGGGTTGGTGGTTAAGTGGCCCTGGGTTTAACCCCTGGTACAAAAAAAGAGAGAGAGAGAGAGAGAGAGAGAGAGAGAGAGAGAGAGAGAGAGAGAGAGAGAGAGAGGAATTTCTAGGAGATTTTAAGGTCATTGGGGGAATAGTGGGATCCCAGCCCTTCCTATTTCTCTCTCTTTCACTTCCTACCCATGAGGGTGAGTAGTTTTGCTTCTCCACATGATCCCACTATGATGTGCCACCACATGCCCCAAAGAAACAGGGCCAAGATCATGGACTACCTCTACAGCTGTGAGCCAAGAAAAAAACGTTTCTCTTTATGAGATAATTATCTCAGATGTTTGTTACAGTGACAATGAGCTGACTAGCATAGTGGGTTTGAGCCATGGGCTTGAGGAATATTGATTTTTAGCCAGGCACAATGGGACATGCCTATAATCCCAATCACGTGAGGGGTGGAGGCAGCAGTATTGCAAGTTTGAGGCCAACCTTGGCAACTTAGCAAGACCCTGTATCAAAATTAAAAACAAACAAACAAAAAAAAAAAACAAGAAGGGCTGTGGGGATGTAGCTCAGGGGTGAAGGACCCCTGGGTTCAATCTCCAATAAGGCAAGAAAAAAAAAGATTCTTAGAGCAAGCCCTGAGGAGAATCAAATTCATGAGACTGGTAGAACTTCATAACAGCTAGGACACTATGAGACCCAATTCACAAACTTTGCCCGCCACACAGTTTCCACTATGAATGGCGGGAAAGGCCAAGAGAGTTTTAGTAAGTGTATGAAGTGTGCAATAACATTATCAGGTTAGAATACTCCAGAAATTCTCAGTGTATAAATCAGTGAGTTAGAGTCACATAATTCTGCATAGCAAATTATTCCAAACTCATTTATTATTGCTTTTATATCTGGGAATTGGCTGATCTTGGCTAGATTTGGCTGACTGGTTCTGCCTCAAGCTGTAGGTTCACCTGTTCTTGACTCCTTATTAAGAATGGAGCTCAAATTTGCTCCATATGTGTTTATTCTTAGTCTCAGGCTGCCAGGGCAATAGTTACCTGGGGACAGTTCTTCTCATGGCAAGAACAGAGGTGCAAAAGGGCAACCCCAAATGCATAACCAGATTTTAAATTTGTTTGTTGGAGATTTTTTGGTACAATGGATTGCACCCAGGGATGTTTAACTATTGAGCCACATTCCCCAAATTCTTTAAAATTTTTTTAGATGGATAGACCTTTATTTTATTCATTTATATGTGATGCTGAGAACTGAACCCAGTGCCTCACACATGCTAGGCAAGCATGCTACCACTGAGCCACAGCCTCACAATTCCAGCCCTTTGAGGTTGGCTTTGAACTTGTGATATTCCTGTGTCAGCCTCTTGAACTTCTGTGATTACAGGTGTGTGCCACTGTGCTTGGCAGATTTTAGATTTTTTTTATGGCATGATGTCTGTTTATGAGACTTGCCTTTGGCTGCTGAGAGCTCCAGAGCCCAGGGGTGCCTCCATCTCCAGAAGACTGACAGATAAGGAACTACAAAAGGCCAGTTGCCTTGACTCAAGGCAGAAAAAAACTCTGTAATTCAATTTGTGTTTCAGAGACAAGATTTCCCTCCACATACCACACCAGGCCAAGTCTTGATTTTAATTAACATCAGGTGTTTGCTTGGCGCCCTCCCCTTGTCTGTCTTGCTCCCTTTATAGCTGTCGCTTTAAAATACTCCATGTTGCTAGATATGGTGCTGCACACCTGTAATCCCAGTGGCTCAGGAAGCTGAGGCAGGAGGAGTACAAGTTGGAGACCAACTTCAGCAATTTATCGAGGCCCTAAGCTACTTAGCGAGGCCCTAAGCTACTTAGCGAGACCCTGTCTCAAAAAATTAAAAGGGTTGGGGATGTGACTCAGTGGTTAAACACTCCTGGGCTCAATCCCTAGTACCAAAACACATGAATAAAATAAAATACTCCATGTTTCTTACAGTTGAACCCTGGGCTCTGCTTTTAAGGAAACTGGGAAAGACCCAGATAACTGAACCAGCTGCTGGACGAGTGTTTAAGTATTATGCTAATGAACAAGTCAGATCACATGCCTTTTGACACCACATGCAACTGAATATGTTTTATTGAAGACTCTCTTTTTTATTGATTTTAAAAAAAATTACAGTGAAATGCATTACAATTCTTATTACACATATATACCACAATTTTTCATATCTCTGTATATAAAGTATTTTGACACCCAATTTGTGTCTTCATACATGTACTTTGGATAATGATGTCTATCACATTCCACCATCCTTGCTAATCCCCTGCCCCCTCCCTTTCCCTCCCACCCCTCTTCCCTATCTAGAACCCAGGGCCTTGTAATACAAGACAAGCACTCTACCTATTGAGCTATATCCCCAGCCCTTGTCTTATTGAAGACTCTTAATTGTTCACTGTTCTAGCCCCAATGTCCAGAATAGCATACAGTAGGCATTTATATGTTGTGTGTATTTATATACTATAAATTATTATATGTAACTTCAATTAAAGAAAGAATGGATTAAATATGTGTATGCATGTGTTTATTTCTCATGATAATTTATGTGTGCCCTGTATATTTAAAGATTATTTTTAAGATGGACACAATATCTTTTCTTTATTTATTTTTATGTGGTGCTGAGAATTGAACCCAGTGCCTCACATATGCAAGTGCTCTACTACTGAGCTATAACCCCAGCCCCAAGAAGTGACTTTTTCAGGTGAAACTTCTGTGGTCCCACAAGCTCCCAAATTTGAAAAATGATCACATCCAAAGTTTTACAAATATTCAACAAAGGGGGCTGGGATGTGGCTCAAGTGGTAGCGTGCTCGCCTAGCATGCATGTGGCCCGGGTTCAATCCTCAGCAGCACCACATACCAACAAAGATGTTGTGTCCGCCGAGAACTAAGAAAAAATAAATAAATGTTAAAATTCTCTCTCTCTCTGTGTCCCCCTCTCTCACTCTCTCTTTCAAAAAAAAAACTACAAGGAAGAGAAAGTCTGTTATTATTGTGTCCTTGCTCTTTCCCTATACTTTAATAAAGCTATTAGTTTCAAAAAGAACTACATGCATATTTAAAAAAAATATTCAACAAAACCCTTCAATGTTCAAAATCTTCATTTGCAAAAAGAATATTATAGGGTCAAATGTTGAACACTAAGTGCTATTTTGTCATCTACTTGCACTAGAAAACTAGAGATGACAGAGGTGGGTAAAAGAGTTTGAATTGAAGCAAGAATGAGAGAACAAAGGAAAGGAGCTGGTTTTCAATGACAAGGGTCCAATGTTAGAACAGGAAATTGGTCCTCCCCTTGCTACAGCCACATTAGGCAATGCATGGGAAAGAGATATAGGGAGAAGGCTGAATTCTTGCCAGCTTTACATAATTCATGTGCCTGATGGTGGGAGACCTAACATTGGAGCAGGATCTGTTTATCCTTAGCTATCTCTCAAATCTGCCCTTGTTCATGATTTCATGGCAGGTATATAAGTGAGCTCCAGCAAAGTTACTTCTTTTGATGATTACCAACAAAAATCATAATATAGCAGAAAATTGACATGGTGTCCTAAGATCCTTTTCAAAAGGGCCCAAAGTCTATAAAAGCATTGACTTTATTTTAGGCCAGCAATGGCACCACTATTAATTCTGCACAAATGTTGAAATGGGCCTGTTTTTTAAACTATTGTCTTTTAGCTGCAAATTCTCTTAGCTCACCTCTCTATACTTTCCTGCAGAATGCCATGGCACAGACCTACAATCTACAAATTTCCTATGTTAGCTGGTGTTCCTAAGTTCCAGCAATGAAGGACCCTAGAGGGATACTGGAAAATGAAAGGGGAGAAGGGACTTCCTTTGCTTATAATTTCTGTCACTGTTACCCAAGCCATTAGCAAGCACTCTTTGCTTCAGCAAGGAGGTACTGAATTTAGCCTTGAGCTTCTTTTGGCATTGCCCCTCCCTGCAAACTACTAGCCTTATCAAATCCCTCCCAGAAGTAGCAGGATCAAAAGAAAAAAAAATAGTAGCCTGATAGCCTCTTCTCAGGGGTATGAGCTGTGGTTCCTCTGGTTCATTCCTCTGAGCTTCTGAGACTTGATAATCCAACTTTGATTATCCTTTTCCCTGGCCATAGGGGTGGTAGCTGCTCCATGCAGTTATCACCTCTGGGTTACTCCATGTTCTCTTTTTTCCTGTCCATCAACAGCCCAAATTAAATTTTCTCTGTTATAATATCTTGTGATTTTTGTTTTCATGATTAATATGTCTCCAAATCTTCCTCCAAAGAATTCACAGTCACTAATTATAAGGCATCTGTACTTTGGGAAAATGTCAACATTTAAATTTTTCAAGGATTACTAGACATTGGTTCTCAATAGCAATTTTGCAAATTGAAGCACAGACAGAAAAAGATTTAAAGGGAGTGTGGGGCTGAGAACAGGGTCTGAATGACATGAAGTAAAAAATCTGGTATAATTGTAACTATAGTCCCAGAAGAAGAAAAGAAAGGGAATGAAGCAGGAAAAAAAATTCAGAGGCAGTAAAAATATTGACTACTCTTTTTCCAAATTTGATAAAAGAAATAAAGGAGGAAAAAAGCAGAGAAAGAAGGAAAGAAAATAAGTTAAACCCACCAACTCAGAGATCCAGGGAACTAAGTAAACCCCAAGCAGCATAAATTCAAAGAGAAATAATACCTACAGACAGTGTAACTGTTGATAACTGTATAACTACTATTATCAGTACGGCTGCTGATAAACAAAGATAAAGAAATAAAATCTTAAAAGCAACCAGAGAAAAACACATGATATAGGGAAAATAATGTCAAGAATTACAATTAGCTTCTCAGCGGACACATTGGAGGCCAAAAAATAACAGAGTGACTTTTTTTTGGTTTTGTTTTTGGTAATACTGGAGATGGAACCTGGGGCCTTTGTGCACATGAGACTAGCTCTCTATCAGTGAGCTACATACTCAGTCCTGAGAAGTTTTAAAGGACTGAAAGAAAGCCCTTCAATGACTTTTTATTGTCCTTAGGATAAACATTAAGGTTCTTGACTTCCATAACCTATTGCTTACTATTCTAATCATCTTCTTCTCCAGCAAATAGTGTTGTTTAGTGCCTTTTATTAAGTAGAAAATCTTTCTTTTTGCCTAGTTAATTGTCTCACTAGCTTGATCACAATTTGTTCTCTTGGGTCTTAATGTCCTCCTTATACACATATATTGTTATTTATTGTTATAATAATGTCTACTTAAATCTCAATTTCTGACACTGGCGCGAGCACTTATAAAGTGCTTTAAGTGTTTTTTAGATATCCAGTACCTACTGTAGTCTCTACTACTGAGTGAACCCTTAACACATTTTTATTATATTAATTACCATAAAAGCATAACAGTGCTGAATCTAAAAATTAAATTTAGTACCAGGAGTCTGTAATTTCTATACCTTATAGTCCAGCCTTGCTAATTGGTACATAGGACTTTTTTTTCCCTAAATACTTATGTCTGACAGTTATTCTCTCCAATTAGTTTTGACAATAAGCCCTCAATAATTTCCTGGGAAAGGTCTTGAGACATGAAGGTTCACTTTTCACTTCCTTGTTTTCTGTGATACTTTCTTTTGGGATTAATGAAGGAAGTTGTCTGCATGTCTTTATCTTAGATATTTGCTACCTACATCCAGTCAATAGGTCATCAAGTTTTTTTTTTTTGTGTGTGTGTGTGTGGTACTGGAGATTGAGCCCAAGCATCCATTACCACTGAGTTGTATTTTCAGCCACTTTTTGATTTGTGTGTCTCACACAGTTGCCCAGGCTGGCTTTGAATATATGATCTTCTTACCTTGGCCTTCTGAATCACTGGGGTCATAGGCATGTATCATCACACCTGGGTAGGTAATTGAGTTTTTTTTTAAGACAGAGAGAGAGAAAGAGAGAGAGAGAGAGAATTTTTTAAAAATATTTTTTAGTTTTCGGCGGACACAACATCTTTGTTTATATGTGGTGCTGAGGATCGAACCCGGGCCGCACACATGCCAGGCGAGCATGCTACCGCTTGAGTCACATCCCCAGCCCAGGTCATTGAGGTTTGACCCAAGTTTGTTGTTGGTTAATTCTAGTTAGTCTCTGGTCCATTCAGCACTAATTAACAAGGATGATTCACATCCCCAGCCCAGGTCATTGAGTTTTGACCCAAGTTTGTTGTTGGTTAATTCTAGTTAGTCTCTGGTCCATTCAGCACTAATTAACAAGGATGATTCTTAAGCCACTTGCCTGTTTGGAAGCTGGGAAGATAAGAGTGTGTGAAACTAAGTCTCTTAGACAACTTCTACCTCATAAGAACACGACTTTATTTCTTCTAAATGTAATTCAAACAAGACTTTCTGACTATCTATCCTTCCAATCTATGCTTCTCTCTTTCACTGTTTCCTTTTCTTCAACTCCTCTTGCGTGTATATATATATATATATATATATATATATATATATATATATATGTGTATATATATTGCGTGTGTGTGTGTATGTGTGCTTGTGTGTGTGTGCACATGCACATCTGTCTTTTTGTTTTTGGCAGTACAGGGAATTAAGGGTCTAGCACATGCTAGCAAAGTGCTCCATCATTGAACTACATCCCCAGTTCTTTTATTTATTTATTTGGTTCTGGAGATTGAACCCAGAGGTGCTTTACCACTGAGCTACATTCCCAGCCCTTATAAAATTTTTGTGACAGGGTCTCGCTAAGTTGCTGAGGCTGGCTTTGAACTTGTGATCCTCCTACTTCACCCTCCCAAGCCACTGGGATTATAAATGTGTACTACTGTGACTAGCCTCTAGTGTTTTTTAAAACAAAATATTTTATTTTGATTGGATCTCACCAAGTTCTGGTGACTGGCCTTGAGCCTCTGGCTCATTTGGAGCTGTTTTTTTCTTTTCTTTTATGGTGCTGAGGATCAAAACCACGCCCTTGTGCAAGCTAGGCAAACACTCTACACTGAGACTCCACCCCATACATAGCCCCAAAACATCTTTTATTGCTTAAATAGATGGCATATAATAGCCAACAGATCTGGATCAAAATCTTGTAAAGGGTCTACTTAGATCATTGGCTCCTTCAAAATACAGATTCTCTTCCAAAATAAAACCTAAATTTATGATTTACACATTTTTTTCTGGGTTAATTAGTGTGAAGTTAAGTATTGTATTTTATTTCTTGTTTTTTGTATTCATACCTTCTGCTTCCATCACTTGCTGAATCTGGGACTAGAATTGAAATTGACTCACATTCTGCTAAGTTCACTATTTTGGAGAACTAGTTTTAACTTCTGAACAATGGTTTCTTCAAAATTTATAATAGTATCTCAACCCATAAACTTCATAAAGTGTATCAAGAAAACCATGTGTTAATTTGGGCTGCCATAACAAAATATCACAGGCTGGATGGCTTGAATGATAGGAATTTTTTTCTCTCACAGTTAAGGAGGCTTGAAAGTCCAAGATCATGGTTGATTTTGGGTGAGGGCTTTCTTCCAGGCTTCAGAAGATTGTTTTCTGTCTGTGTTCTCACATTGTGGAGAACATGTCTGGTTCTTTTTTTTATTTTTATTTTTAAAGACGGAAGTCTCTAATCCTATATGATTATGTTCTCATCCTTATGACCTTATTTAACCTTACTGGTTTTTTTTGTACTAGAGATGGAACCCAGAGGCACTTAATCACTGAGCCACATCCCTATACCGCTGGCTTCCCCTCCTTTTTTTTTTTTTTTTTTTGTACCAGGGATTGAACTCAAGAGCATTTGGCTACTGAGCCACATCTTCAGCCCTATTTTGTATTTTTATTTAGAGACAGGTCTCGTTGAATTGCTTAGGGCCTGGCAAAGTTTCTGAGGCTGGCTTTGAACTCCCTATCCTCTTGCTTCAGCCTACTGAGCCGCTGAAATTACAGGCCAATGCCATTATGCCCCGCCCTAACCTTACATATCTTCTAAAGGTCTATCGCCAAATATAGTTTATCTCCAAATATCGTCATATTGGGGGTTAGGGCTTCAGCATGTGAATTTTGCAGGGATATAATTCAGTCCATGGTAGGTATGATAACCCTCAACTTTAAACCCTTAAATCCAAAATTCACAGGCATTATTCAATTTGGATACTAATGATGGAATGTAGACACACACAGTAGTTACTTTCCATTTTTATAGTCTACTTGTCCTAGCAAATTTGAGACTAGGTAGGGGCCATAGTTAATCTTTGCTTTTCCTTGTGATCCTACATAAGGCAAGTTAACCACATATATCCATTAGCACTCAAGTGAATAGTTTTGAACACAGAAAACTGTGAACTTTTGAGACTTACAGTCAGGTCCAAGATCAAAAAGAAAAGAAAATATATTAATGCCTTCAACAAAAATATTGACCACATGTCATGAATTGAGCACTGGGGAAAAGTGAACTGACATTGTTCCTGACTTAATGGAGTTTACAATCTAGGAAGGGCTACAGTTCAGATGGGGCAATACCTGTTCCTAGAAAGGTTCTTAATCCTGCAGGCTTCCCCGAACAGCGACACCTTAACTAAATCACAAAGATCTTTAGGAAGGAATGAAGCAAGTTTTTTTTTTTTTTTTTTTTTTTTTTTGGTGGTAGAGGTGATGGGACTGTAGTAGTGGGGTGTGCGTGTGTCCATGGGGGGCGGGGGCAATTTACTGATGTCCCAGCAGGTGGCTGGAGCCAGGCTGTTAAGAATGGGCAGATCTAGATCGGAGGGTAACAGTCCTTTTAACCGGGCTGTTAAGCTGAGAGTGGAAAACACGCACAAGGGCGCTTTGAGGACCCTTAGACTCAGTTTATTTTAGTTGTGGCTCAAATTAAGCATAAGTCTTACAAAAAATGTTTTCCATTTCCAGGAGTTTGTTTTTCTTTGTCGCTCCCTCCCGCTACGAATCTTCAGCTGGGAGGATCCTGTTCAGGTGCACAAATCAGGAGGTAACCACCAAGGCACTTAGGGCTGAACTCCGGACCGGACGCAGTCAGGTATTGCTGTGGAGTTTCTGCAGCAGCGCTAAGCAGGAGCATTAAGGTCAGAGCCAGTGGGGTCGGGGAGGCAAACCGCTAGACACCACCAGGCCCAGGGCTCCTCAACCTCTGTCTTTACCATAGCGCAGCCTCAGCTCCCTCAACATCCAGCACAGCACTTGATTGACAGGTAGGCTCGCCCAATCCCGGAGCGGCGCAGACCGCTGTCGCGTTGCGGACGGGGAAAGGGTGTACTGAGTGTATCAGATTGGGCCGGGAAATGGTTTCCTGCCGGCGCGGCCCCGCTCTCTCGCCGCGCGGCCCGCCCCACTCCGGAGAGCTACGCAGCGGCATCCCTGTGCGCTCCTCAAGTGACTGGAGCCGGCTGGGCTCGGCAGAGGGAAGGTGAGAGGGCCTTGCCAGCGAGCACACACAGTCTCTTCCGTCCCCCGTCGGTCCACACAGCCTGTTCTCGCTGCGTCGCTTCCTCTTCCCCGGCAGAGTTAGCCCCGGGGGCGCCGTCTGCCGGCGCGGAGCGGAGCTGGAGGGGGCGGGGAGGTCGCTCGGCGGAGGCTGGGCGTCTGCGCCGCGGCCTCCCTCCTGCTCCCGGAACGCCGCCCCTGCGAGGCTGGAAGGTCGAGCGAGCGGTGCGCTGCCTCGGTGTTCCACCTGAAAAAGTCTGGCTGCCAGCTGTGGCGTAACCCGAGGCCGGGAAGGTAGGGACGCGGTGGGGAAGGAAGGGCGCTCTCACTTCCAGCCCTGAGCCAGGAGCCAGCGGTGCCCCGTGCGCGGTGGACGTCCGCGGGGCGCGCCCGCCGCCCCTCCCCCTCGGGCCTCCGGCCGTTATCCCGGTTCTGGTGGAAACCTGGGTGTTAACTTTCACGGGGAGGACCTCCTTTAGCTTTGTACGCGAGTTGCTTGGGCTTTGAGCTTTTGACATGAGTTGTGGCATGTCCGGTTTAAAAAAAAAAACCAAAAACATTTTTCTTTCGATAGGTTGGTTTTGTGCTCTCTTATATGTGTTTTCATACAAGTTAATTCACCGTGTGAAGCTGGGGAGGCTGGGTTTTGTTTAAAACTGAGAACCATAAGGTAGGCGCTCCGTTAATGTCGAACTCGTGAACTGAAATCATCTGAAAATAATTCTACCCATTGCATTTGGTAAGAATCCTTAAGAGTTAGGAAAGAATGAGGTGAGGTTCAGAGAACTAACCTCATGATGGGAGGGGAGCAATGAAGCCCAATGTCTGGCTAAAAAGAGGGAGTGTTGCAAGAGGTCTTTATTTTTTAAAAAAATGTTACTTTGATAGCTTTGTGACAAACCAACCATAACGATTTCTTAAACACCTGGAAATCATAGTATCTAAAGTCTCAGCTTTCAGTGACGTCACAAAGTAAGTGGGGAAATAACCCAAGAAGAAAGTTTTTTGTTAATTGTTAATAATGCTCAATTCACATCCTGATAGTAACTCAACAATGCATTGGTTGATTAATACTACATTCAACTAGTAGAGGGTCCTGGGAAGGGGGGAGGATTTTTCTTAGGGGGCCTCATTCTTTGTGGTTTCACCAGTGGGATTCAAAACCTTGTCCAAGAGGGAAGCAACTTTGGAGCAAACTCAGAGTCCCCCAAGGAATTCAGGGCTTCAGAAACACAGGTGTGAGGCAGGAGTTGTGAGAAAAGGTGGAGGAGGAAAAGGCAGCTCCAAGGTGTAACATTTCTCAGCATGGGTGGTGCCGCACCTCTGGCCCTGGGCTAGATGTTATGGAGCCATCTGAGGATGCTTTGGTTGGAGATGACCTGGGATCCAGAGTCCCACTAAGCTCAGCTAACATCAGAACCACTGTCCATCAATGTGAACTCATACATGATTTCAAGATTTCTCAAATAACTACTTAAGTAAAAATAGACAGGTAAAACAAATCTTAACAATATATTTCATTTAACCTAGTATATCTAAAATATTTTCTGAATGTATACACTTGAACTTAAATCAATGTAAAAATCATTAATGAGGTAGACTGTACTCTCTTTTTTGTCCCAGGTCTAGACCAACCAGAGCAGCCAGCCACATTTCATGTGCTCAATAGCCATAGGTGGCTAGTGACCCAAGGCTGCCATATTGGGCAGTATAAGTTGAGCCCCTCACTCCATTTTATGTACAAAACTGAGTATCTTAGGAGTTTTAATGTACTTGAAGGTACCAGGAATGCTGGTATCATACAAGTAGAGGCTTGAGACTTGATTGTATTTCTGATTTTCCTGAACTTTACCAAGATCTGTTCACTCTCCTGTTCAAAGTGTTTGAGTCCCCAACACACAACACCCATCTGAATAAACTATGTTGGTCACTATGCACATGATAAAATTCTGTCTGTGGGCTCACACACTAAGTGCTTCACTATTGTGTTCTAGAAGCTTCTAGTATACGTGCCTGCCAGAGAATCAACCTACTGAAGCACATGTTCCTTTATTTCTTCTTTATATCATAGTGTAGTATTATGTCGATTTCTAAAATTTATGTGTGAAGGTGGCTTATATTATGCATTAGCTTAATATTAGGTTATTATAGGAGGTAGTTAAATAAATGTTACTAAATTAATATTTGGCTATTGTTAACATGAAATGACAGTTGTAAGTAAAAATATTAGAAATACTAGTTATAAAAATGCTGGGGGGAAGGGAAGGCTGTTGGAGGACATTTAGCAGAGGAAGGGATCTGGATTGAGATTTTAAATCTCTTTATCTCTTTAAGAGACAACTGGTCTGTATTATAGGTATAGAGAAAAATAATTTGCTCTTTGATTAGTTTTTCATGTCAAAGCCACATCAAACATTCTTAAAGTGTGGAAAACCTGAGATGCCTTCAGATTATTTTACAAGGCCTAGTCCTCCCAGCAAAGATCTCCCACCATGTAGGATGACTTTTTAAATGCCATTTTTTTTTCTTAATAAGTCAAATATTTATTTTTAAATATCAGATCTTTACTCTTACCCATTTGCAATTCAATTCCTGGTCTTGATCTAATTACATCTTCTGAGTTCCCTCTGTTGAAGATTTCCCTCTAAGTCCTTTAAAGTATGGTAGAGCCATTAATGATTTACCTAAAGATTCAAAGAATATTATAGTGTTATAATGAAATGATTTCTAGTTATACAACAGTGTGCTTCATAGGAAACTATATTCTATGCTGCTTTTAATCTTTCTTTCTTTCTTTTTGGTACTAGGAATTGAACCAGAGTGATTTGCCACTAGGCTACATCCCCATCCCCCACTTTTTTTTTCTTGTGAGACAGGGTCTTGCTAAATTCCTGAGGCTGGTCTCAAACTTTTAATTTTCCTGCCTTGGTCTTTTGAGCTGGGGTTACATGAGTGCACTGCTGAGCCTAGCACCTGCCTTCTTATCTTTCTCAATACCAGTAAAAATAAAGAGAACCCCTTAGCTGGGAATTCATCTGGGTGGTAAAGAACCCGCAGTGGTAAAGCATATGTGAGGCCCCAAGTTCAGTTGCCCTGCACTGCAAAACCAAACCAAACCCTCATTAGTTGGAATGTAATAACTAGAAGGACAAAATGAAATTTACTTTTAGGATATTACAAATATAAATTCAGAAATTTGAAGACCCTTTAGCTAAGTTTCTTCCCCCCCCCCCGCCCTGTAACTTTCTGTTTTGTTTACAGTCTCTCTCACCTTCAACTGAGAGGCCTGGGAATAGTAGCCCCCAGTCCTCAGCACAAGGCCTGCCCCATGGCAAGTGACCAATAAATATTTGTTGATTCAATTTCTCTGTTTGTCCTCTTCCTCTCATGCTTTGAAGGAACTGTAATGTCCACTGTTTGCCCAACACTTTTTATGGGCCAAGCCCTGTGCCAGGTGTTTGAATCCTTCCATCAACTCTTCAAGGTGAGAGTTATCATCCACATTTTACAGATGAGATGATTTATCTTTCTGTTTTCCACAGAGGCAGCCCTGGTGACTTACATGCAATCACTAACTAAAAATGGGTTGAGCTAATTTAGGATTTAACCTCATCTGTTTTTGAAAACAATGGCCAATTCCGCTGTGCTACCCACAGGTCGGTGACCTCAGTGGGTTCCTCCTGGCCCTGCTTCTCATTCTGACCCTGCAGCAAACATTTGTTGAGCACCTGTTTCATGAAAGGCCCAGAGCCAGGAAACACATGGAAGCCACCTGTGCCCTGCAACACGGAGTGGCCCAGGCTAGGATAACCTTGCTCCCCAGAGTCTGGCTCCATAGGGGAGTGTGGTGTGACAGAGCTGCTCTGAGAGCATGGGCCTCCATGCCTGACCTCCAACACAGGGCTCCTCCAGCCCATTGCATATTGTAGTCTCCTGGGGAGCCTTGGGCTCTAGCCTCAGTGACTGCAATCCTTGGTCAGATTGCATCCCCACACAGACCTTTAGAAGTCCCATCCCCCCAGGTTCTTCCAACATGCAGCCAGGATTGAGAACTAGGGTACCTGGATTGGGTTCCAAGGGGCAGATGTTTGCCACTTAGATATTCGAATGAAACACACGCACATCAGGTCTGGAAGGAGCGTCCCTAAGAAGTGCTCCGGTCACCTCCATGCTGCAACTGTCCCTGCCATTTCTAGATCTGTTTCTTTTGACTGCTTTTTCTCCTGCTTATGGGTCACATTCTCTTGCTTCTTGGACTGACTAGTGACCTTGACTGGATGCTGGATATCATGCTGTTGAGCGTCTGCATTTGTGGATTCCTTTAAGAGTGTTGACTTCATTTTGGTTAACACTTAAATTGCTTGCAGATCAGCTTGATCCTTTCAAGAATTATTTTTAAGCTGTGTTCGGATGAGAAGAGCCTTTATCCTAGGGCTGCTTTAGCCGTACCACGTAGGTGTGACCCTTCTGGAATTTTTACTGATATCTCAGGTGGTCAGTGAAGTTGTTTCTATGCTTGGATGGAATTCATGTTTCTCCAGCACTTACAAATATGTGGTATTCCTTCCTGGGTGAAGTTTCAGCCTACACACACAACACTAAGTTTTTAGCAATGGATTTCAGGAACCCCTTTCAGATTTCTGGAGCTCTTTCTTGGTGTACCTTTCTCCTTTCCAATTTTCGGACTCCTCAACTCCAGCCATGTCAGTCTAACCTAACTCTCTTGCTCCTCAACTGAGCAAACTGATGTGCTCCTCTTGCTTCCCCTCTGTGAGCTGTGACCAGAACATGCATCCAGGCCAGCCTTCCAACCTCTGCCCTCATTTGGTTCCCTTTTCTCAAGGACCCCAGCCCTGTACTGCCTGTTTCTACAAGGGTGGAAGCGGAAACTCCTGAGCACTATTTTAAATTTTGTATATTTTTTATTTTCTGTAATTGCAAACTCCATGGGGCTATAAATGTTAATTTGTAAACAAGATCTGTAAGCTGACTAGTCACCAGAGCTAGCACTGTGCTGGAGACACATGAATTCCATCCATCCTAGGTGTGTCCTAGGTGTGTTTAGGCTTTGAAAGTGTAGAAAACGTGCTTTTTTTATGATATGTCTATTACACTTTTGCAAAATGGAAATAATAAATCATGGAAGCTGTCTCAAAAACTAGAAGCTTAATGGAGAACAAAGAAAGCAAGGGAAACGATGTGATTCCATTAATAGCTTAGGTAAAATAGGCATACAATTCATGAATGAACCTGTATTACTTAAAAATTAAAAAAAATATTTCATCAAGCAATGAATTCAAACAAAGAGGTTGAAGAATAGGTTGCAGGTCTTGATGCAGTAGTGCAGGGTTATAATGTATGTTATCTCAGAAGCTGAGGCAGGATTGTAAATTGGGGGCCAGCCTGGGCAACCTGGTACACCTGCCCCTAATTTCAAAAATAAAAATAAAAAGGGCTGAGGATGTAGCTCTGTAGTAGAGAACCCCTGGGTTTAATCCCCAGTTCCATCTTTTTAAAACTATCTAATATATACTTGGCGTTATCTCTTAATATTCCTTTGGTTTCAAAATATTAATGAAAATTCTGATATATTTATTATTTCATATGAAATTCAGGTGTAAATAACATTACATTAGGTTGTTATACATAATAAAGATGTTAAAATTTTAAATTGGGTGCTGATATACCTACAGTTAGTTTATTTTTTTAAAATTCTTTTTGTTGTAGATGGACACAATATCTTTAATTTATTTATTTTTATGTGGTGCTGAGGATCAAACTCAGTGCCCCATACATGCTAGGCAAATGCTCCACCACTGAGTTACAATCCCAGCCCTACCGTTCAGTTTTATTATATATTTGTATCATGTATCTCATTTTAAAAGCAGTCCTAAGTAATATTTTATAATTTCTTCAAATAAGTCTTGAAAATGTCTTATTAACAAATCTTGAAATTATTGCTTCTATATTGTAGTTTTATCTCTATTGTGGATGGAAATATTGGTGAAATTTATTTTTTAAGTGTTTACTTCTCTTTTTTGAAAGTTGTTCATTTTTATAGGCTTTTATAACCACTATTTTACTTAATTGCTCTTACAAATTTTTTATGCATTTTTTTTGTGGGGGTTGACATTTTCATCAGATTATCTATTAATAATGATAATGATAATTTAATTTAATTTTTTTTGCATTTGTGCATCTGTATGTACTGGGGATAGAACCCAGGGCCTTACACATGCTAGGTAAGCATTCTTCCTACCACTGCCTACATCCCCAGACCTTATTTCTTTATTTAGAGATAGGGTCTCACCAAGTTGCTCCAGCTAGCTTGTAATTATGATCCTCCTGCCTCAGTCTCCTGATTAGCTGGGATGACAGGCCTGGTAAGAAGAAGAGAAACTCGCCCTGATTAGCCCATATGAATAACAAAGTACCTTGAAAGGATGTGCTGAGACAGGAAGACAAAAGCTATGTGGAAACCAGATATGTCCATTTTCTTCACCCCCTTTCACAGTCCCCGATCTCATGGTATGCACATGGATCCACACCCCTCTTCCTAAGCATTAACCCATGAGAGGGTTCTGGACTAGCTTGATACTATCTCAAATGGAACTACCCTGTGGTAGTTACTGCATTGCCTAAACTTCTTAAATTAAACTTCTTTAAATTTGGAAGGAAGATACCCATTTGCTCCCAGAATTAAAGAAATATCTAATATTTTTTATGCAGTATGATTTCCCATTAAGCTCTGTAAACTACCTTATTTTTTAAATTGTTTTTTCATTTAAAATTTTTAAAAATCAAGAATAGATGCCATGACATATTTGATTTTTTGAATATATGAATATAGATTTCCAAAAAGACATTTCCCCAAAGATGGTATATGAAGGGCTAACTACATGAAGAGATAGTCAATATCATTAATCCTTAGGAAAATGCAAATCAAAACCCCAAGGAGACACCCCCCCTTCTCACCCACCAGGATGGCAACTATAATAAAAACAATAGACAATAGCAAGGGGTGACAAGATATGCATATACTTTATATTTTTAAAATTTATTTATTCTAATTTGTTATCCATGGCAGCAGAAAGCATTTCAATTCATAGTACACATATAGAACACAATTTTTCATTTCTCTGGTTATACACAAAATAGAATCACACCATTCATGTCTTCATACATGTATGTAATGTAATGATGTCCATCTCATCCCACCATCTTTTCTACCCCCATGCCCTCTCCCCTCCACTCCCTTCCCTTTGCCCTATCCAAAGTTCCTCCATTTCTCCCATGCTCTCCCCACCCCACCTCCATTAGGGATCAGCATCAGAGAAAACATTTGACCTTTAGTGTTTAGGGATTGGCTTACTTCACTTGCCTCAGGCATTGGAGGCAAGCTCCATCCCTAGCACTGCAAAGAAGAAAACAGAAAAAAAACCCACATACACATAATTAAATTTAGGCTTTTTTATTTGAACCTTGTGCTCTCTAAACCACACAATGATATTGTCCCTGCTGGTGAAAATTGGTGGGTGAATAGAGAAATAGAGGTGTTCAGGGTTATGAAAAAAAAAGAAGAGATGATTGTATGTCTGAATGGGAAAAATGATGCTTATGTGAATCCCTCCTTGAAATCACTCTGGTCCAAGAGATTGGATTGGGGCTTTGTGATTGTGTAAGCCTTCTGCTTGTTGTGTGGGGTGTTTTGTTGTGTTGTTGTTGTTGTTTAGTTTTGACTTTTGTACTGGGGATTGAATCAGGGGCATTTTATTACTGAAGCAGGGTCTTGCTAAATTGCTGCACGTCTCACTGAATTGCTGAGGCTGGCTTCAAACTGGTGGTCCTCCTGTCTCAGCCTCTCCAGTTGCTGGGAGCTTGTATTTTGGTGCTGGGGATTGAGCCCAGGGCCTCATGCATGCTAAGTATCCTCTTCCACCAAACTGCACCCCCGGCCCCTGCTTTCTGAGGGTATTAGTATCACTGGCTTAGGTCTCCTTCCCAGTCTCTAGATTTGTGCATGAGCTCTATATCTGTATCCATGTGTTCAAATGCACCTGACCTTACAGACTAGGGCTTACCTGCTCCTCAGGCTTCCCTGTCTCTGTTGAAAACCACATGCCAAGATCAGCCACCTGGAAGATGTCCCTGGTCTCTTGACATTTGTGCAAACCATTGAAAAGTCCTGCGTGGCTCTAAGTGCACAGGGTCATGACCCATTCTTCCCAGTCTCCACTTATCCAGGCTGCCTAGACAGCTCTCCTCACTCGCTTTTCTAGCCTGCTCTGCTCAGCCACACTGCCCTTCCTTTGCTGCCCTCTATGCCTACAGTTCCCCACGTTCAAGTACCAACACATGGCTGGATCTTTCCTCCCTCAGAGGCAGAGTCTCTTCCCCGTCACATTGCCATACAGTCTGATTATGGTCACAGTTGCCCTACAGTCCCATTCTATCTATTCTGGCCCTTTTCCATCTCCTGGCAGTTACCTGCGAACATACTGTATACATTACTTGTTTGTTCTTTGTGTTTTGCATGGGTTGCTTCCTGGGGCTGAAGTGTCTGCTTCCTGAAAGAATTTTGTTGCTAGCTGTGTGTCCCCACCACCCAGCAGGCATGCACAGAGCTCCTCCTGGAAGACCGAAGGCATGTCTTCCTCAGGGTGCAGGCTCCTGGGCTGTAGAGTCAGTGACTTCCATTCCAAAGTGGGATCCACCTCTTCTGGATGTAGGAGCATTGATTAGATACCTCATGAAAGCTTTGGGGATGCTTTCCTTGGCCTTGTGGGACTGTAGTGAAGACATGCTGGGCCCTCAGTGGGCACTCAGCAAGCACGGAAATGATGTGATGTTGAAATGGAGGAAGCAAGAGAGCTTTTCTAGAAGAAAAACCTCCCGGGGAAATGGACGCAGACACCTATAGGCCTGGTCCCCACCTGCCGCCTAGAGTGTGGACCTTGGTGTCATGCATGGCTCATGGGTGTTCCTTTGGCTTTGGTTAGAAATCACCTTTACTGTCTCAGTCAGGGGGTCCTAAAGACAGCTTACTGAAGTTAAGTCAGATGAAGTGCAGTCAGATGCACCCCAGGGGTATGTAGTGAGTCTTGACAGAGGCATGCACAGCATGAGTGCCACACCACATTCTGAGAGCTTGCCACCCTGCAGCCTGTGCCCCCTTTTCCTGCGTGTGTGTGAGTCCTGCCTGTGTCTGCATTTCCCACCAGCAGAGTCTTCCAGAATGTGCTCTTTCCTTCTGTCCTCGCTTGCTTAGCCTGTGCTTTTGAGTTTCATGCAGGCTGTGGGTTTTCGCGGTCAGCTCCTTCTTGCTGAGTAGCAGTGTATTGCAGGGTGTTCATCCGTGGTGTTTCAGGGGTCTGACTCAGTTCTGGTTGGGGGCTGCTCTGCCTGGAGTTGCTGAGCTCTAAGGACAGGTGTTTTGTGGGTTTGGGTTTCATTTTGGCTGATGGGGCATCTACAGGGAGAACTGCTGCATTGGGAGTGGATGCGTATACCTGGACCAGCAGGTGCTGAGCGCTCCTCCAGTGTTTTTTTTTTTTAATTGGTTGTTCACAACATTACAAAGCTCTTGACATATCATATTTCATACATTAGATTGAAGTGGGTTATGTACTCCCAATTTTACCCCAAATGCAGATTGTAGAATCACGTCGGTTACACATCCACAATTTTACATAATGCCCAATTAGTAATTGTTGTATTCTGCTACCTTTCTCCTCCAGCGTTTTATCCCACCTGCCTATGGGCTGTGCAAGGCTGAAGGTGCTCCAGCCTCCAGGGAATTGGTGTTGGCAACCTATGCCCCCAGCCCTCAGCAGGGACAGTGCTCCTCACTGGCTTTTGATTTACATTTCAATAAAGATGTTGTTGGGTGTCTTTCCATGTGCCTATTGTCCATTTTTTTGTCTTCTTTTTATTAATATTTTTTAGTTGTAGATGGACACAATATCTTTATTTTATTTTTATGTGGTGCTGAGGATCGAACCCAGGGCCTCGCATGTGCTAGGTGATCGCTTTATTGCTGAGTCACAAACCCAGCCCCTGTTTGTCTTCTTTTGTGAACCGTCTCTTCACATTTTGCTACCTGTGGTGGATTCCCAGGCTGCTCTGTGAGCATGGAGCACTGACACCTGGGCAGACATGTGGCTGCTCATCTCTCTGCTGCCTATGGATTTCCAAAGAGGTTCTATTCAGTCAATTCAAGTGTTCTATGGGTTTTTGCCCTTATAACTCATAGGTGGAAATAATAGGAGTGTTTTCACATGCACAGGCCCTGGTTTGATTCCCAGCACCATGCATATGTGCCTGTATACACAGCATTTGTTAGTGTTCTGTATAAGGAAGCAGAGGTGTGCATGACATGGAGCTGCTTCATGACTGCACAGCTGGAACGTGAATGCATTGACCTGACCTCATAACTGACCTAAGTGCTGTGGTGGGCGGGCTTGCTTACAGGGGGCATGTAACCTGATGCAGTTGGCCCTCCATACCTGCAGCTCCCACCAACCACAGGTCGAAATATGTCTCAAACTCACAGCTGTGCTGCTTGTGTTTATTGTCATCGCTCCCTGAACTGCACAGTGTGCAGACTACTGAGAAAGGATTTGAGTTAGGTTAGGTATGTGGTGATGCAGAGGAGAGGCAGAACACACAGGTGTGCACAGGCTCTGTGCAAACACGACACATTCCATAGAGGGGACTGGAAACATTCCCCCACCCCCCTGTGCACGCACAAATGCTAAGGAGTGACAGTGCAGTGCAGCCATTGAGAAATGATGTTATGCAGCAGGACATCATAGTATTTGGGACCAGTGGCTACTTTGACATGCTGGTAGAAACCAGATACCTAAAAATCATGAGTTTACTTTATTACATTGAAAATTTTTCCCTCAGTCCTTTCAAAGAATTATGTGTGTATGTCTGTCTTGTTTTCGTGTACAGTATAGTTGCTGTTCCCTGATGGTAATTGAAATACGTTTCAATTGTGCTATTAAATAAAAAAAAATTTAAAAATAAATTTCAGTGTTCAGGCTGCTGCTGTTAGGCTGGAATAAATACTTGAAATGCTGTGGTGGTTTTAAACTTGCCAACACTGTCATCTTTATTTTTGATAGTCATTTGATTTTTTTTTTCCTTTGGTACTGGGAATTGAACCCAAGGGTGCTTAACTACTAAGCCACATCCCCAACACTTTTTAATTTTTTTTTATTTTTTTTAATAATTTTTTTTAGTTATAAGTGGGCACAATATATTTATTTTATTATTTTTATATGGTGCTGAGGATTGAACCCAGTGTCTCACGCATGTTAGGTGAACGTTCCACCACTGAGCCACAACTGCAGCCCCAATTTTTTTCTTTTGAGACAAGTTCTCACTAGGATGCTTACAGCTTTGATAAGTTGCTGAGGCTGGCTTTGAACCTACGATCAGTCTCAGCCACTAGGATTATAGGCATGTACCACCACACCTGTGATAGTCATTTTATTTCTTTTTTAATTGTTTGTCCTGAACTTCTCAGAAGATGATATATAGTCAGTCAAAAAATATATGAAAAAGTGTTCATCATCACTAGCAACTAGAGAAATGCAAATCAAAACTACTCTAAGATTTCATCTCACTCCGGTGAGAATGGCATCTATTATGAATACAAACAACAAGTGTTGGTGAGGATATGGGGAAAAGGGAATACTCATACACTGCTGGTGGGACTGCAAATTGGTGTAGCCAATAAGGAAAGCAGTATGGAGATTTTTTAGAAAATTGGGAATGGAACCACCATTTGACGCAGCTATCCCTCTCCTCATTCTATACCTAGAGGACTTAAACAGCATAATACAGGAATGCGGCCACTCAATGTTTATAGCAGCACAATTCACAATAGCTAAACTGTGGAACCACCTAGATGTCCTTCAACAGATGAATGGATTAAAAAAATGTGGCATATATACACAATGGAATGTTACTCAGCAATAAAAGAGAATAAAATCATGATATTGCAGGTAAATGGATAGATTTAGAGAAGATAATGCTGAGTGAAGTTAGCCAATCCCCAAAAGCAAATGTTGAATGTTTTCTCTGATATAAAGAGGCTGATTCATAAGTAGGGAAGGAGAGCGTGAGAAGAATAGACAAACTCTAGATAGGGCAGTGGGGTGGGAAGGGAAAGGAGGGGAGGGGGCATGGGGTTAGAAATGATGGTGGAATGTTATGGACATTATTATCCAAAGTACACATATGAAGACATGAATTGGTATGAATATACTTTTTATATAACCAGAGATACGAAAAATTGTGCTCTGTATGTGTAATAAGAATTGTAATGCATTTCGCTGTCATATATAAATAATTTTTTAAAAAATTTATTCTAATTAGTTACACATGACAGTAGAATGCATTTTGACAGGGGCTGGGGCTGTGGCTCAGTGGTAGAGCACTTACCTAGCATGCATGAGGCACTGGTTTCCATCAGCACCACAAAAAAATGAAATATTGTGTCCATCTAAAAACTAAAAATTAAATTTTTTTTTAAAAAAAAAGAATGTATTTTGACACATCATACATAAACGGAGTATAACTTCTTGTTTTCTGGTTGTACATGATGTAGAGTTTCACCGTTCATGTAGTCATGTGTGCACATAGGGTTATAATGTCCGATTCATTTTACTGTTCTTCCTACCTCCATCCCCCCTCCCTTCCTTTTACTCCCATCTATCTAATCCAGAGCGCTTCTAGTATTCCTAGCCACCCCACTCCCACTTGCTGTGAATTAGCATTCACATATCAGAGAAAATATTCCGCGTTGGTTTTTCGAGATTGGCTTATTTTGCTTAGCATCATATTCTCCAGCTCTGTCCAGTTATCAGCAATGCCATAATTTTATTCTTTTTTAAAGCTGATTAATATTTCATTGTGTGTGTGTATATATATATATACACACACACATGTGTATATGAGTATATATATATTTATATACATACATAAAAATATATACATTTATATTTCATTGTGTGTGTATATATATATATATATACACATACATGTGTGTGTGTATATATATATGTGTGTGTGTGTGTGTGTGTGTGTGTGTGTGTGTGTGTATATATATATATATATATATATATATATATATACCAATCACATTTTCTTTGTCCTTTCATCTGTTGAAGGGCACCAAGGTTAGTTCCATAGTTTAGCTATTGTGAATTGAGTTGCTATCACCATTGATGTGGCTGTATCATTATAGAACTTAGTCCTATGGGTATAAACTGAGGAGTGGGATAACTGTGTAAAATGGTGGTATCACTCCAGATTTTCTGAGGAATCTCCATGCTGTTTTCCAGAGTGGTGACAACAATTAGTAATTTGATGTTGATTTCATCAAGAACAAAACTCCCTGCTGGGCATAGTGGTCATGCCTGTAACCCCAGTAACTCTAGAGGCTGGGAAAGGAGAATTGCCTCATCAGACTTGAGGACAAAATTATTTTAACATGAACAAGAACAATATTAGAAAATTATAGGTCTGGGGATGTGGCTCAAGTGGTAGCGCACTCGCCTGGCATGCGTGCGGCCCGGGTTCGATCCTCAGCACCACATACCAACAAAGATGTTGTGTCTGCCGAGAACTAAAAAAAATAAATATTAAAAAATAATTCTCTCTCTCTCTCCCTCTCAAAAAAAGAGAAAATTATAATCCTTATAATACGCCCCTTGTTTTTTTAGTTTGAAGTATTGGAATTGAACTCAGGGGTGATGTACAACTAAACTATACCCCCAGCCCTCTATTTTTCACTTTGTCACTGAGGTTGCTCAGGCTGTCCTCAAATTTGCCTTCCTCCTGACTCAGCCTCCCAAATAAAGTCTCTGGGGTGACAGGCATGGCAAGTCGTCTTCACATCTGGCTCAGCTCTACTTTGCCACGTACACTGTGACCCCTGTGCAGAAATGCCCTGGGCTTGTTTCTCCAGATAAACGTCGAGGATCTTGAGGACGACCTGGTGGTGAACGTAGAGAAGTCTGATTGTGTGTTAACAGATGCTGCAGTGTCAGGGAACAAAGGAGGGATTCAGCATGGAAACCCAGAGACCAAGTGGGAAGGAAATGTGGCCAAGGCTGCACCCCCGGAGCAGGTAATGGGACCCCGTGGTAACAAGGAGGCTGGCATGTCAGGGAAGGGCTGTGGCATCCTGCCATGTGCCACCTGTGTCGGGTTTTTCTTGGAAGTATAAGTATAATTGGCTGATTCCGTGGGAACCCTGATGAAGTTTGTGCTAAAGTCCTTGAGATCAGTGGCGGCCCCAGGGGTACTGCATGCAGGTCCCTGCCCTGCCTGCTGCCCACTGTGCTCCAGGCAGCTCTGTGCCTTCTGGGAGCAACCACTTCTGGTGAAGCGTCCCTGAGGAGCTTCTCACTGCCCAGAGGAGCTGGCCCAGTCAGGAGCAGGTGGGTGCCCCAGGCAGCCTGGACCAGCTCTGCAGCAGGGCAGGGTGGGAGAGAGAGGCCACACTGACAGCAGAGGGTACGGGCAGGGTCCTGCTGCAGAAGGATGTGAGGGGCCGCAGGTGCTCCAAGTGGTGTTGGCTTGCTGCTTTGGTTCTCAGTTTTTAAGATTTTGCTTCTCTCTCCATTGATTAGAATATCTTATTTTTATTAGTCTAATGCAAGTGGAAAACTCCGGAAGAAGAAAAAGAAGCAGAAAAATAAGAAAAACAGTGCAGGAGAAGCCTCGGTATGCGATCAGACTTGACTGGCCCCTGCCCAATCCCTCCGTGCCCCTTGGGCCGTGTCCCTCACGGTGGTGCTGGGAGAAGACCATTTTATTTGATGTCTTCATTTTTTCCTGTCAGGAGTATAACTATCTAAGAGGTCAAGGACAAAGAAGAGTCACCTACAGTTTTGCTTGTGATTTGCCCCTTTGTTCCTTGGTTGTCATGGCCTACTCCTAGTCTCCGTGTCCCAGCTGCCCTCTGCAGGGAGAGTCCCTTCCCAGCCCTGCTCCCTGTTGCTGTTCACCCAGCCTTCATCCCGCCAGTGCACGAGGGGTGCTGGGTGTGGAAGCCCACAGACCAGATCCCCCTCAGTCAGAATGTTTCCATTCTTGCCTTGATCCTCCTTGTCTCATTGTTCGTCCTGAAGAGAGGTGGTAGCTTTGTTGCTGTTCAGTTGGAGTCACAGGTCCCAGTTCCATTCAACTGAGGATGTGAGCTCACCTGTGAGACATGAAGTGTGGCTCTCTGGCACGATGGTTCCCAGGGCCTTCTGGATTAGTGATGGTTCTGAGCTTCCTCCTATAATACATCTTCTCCTTCTGAGTTAGATCATCTTTTAGAAAGTACATACCAAATAACTTTTCAAAGTAACTCCTTGTTATTGGTTGTCACAGCACTTGGAGTGAAGCCAGTGTGGCGATTAACAGTTCCTTCTGGGCTTTTAGGAAAGTGGGATGGAGGATATCGACCACATCTTGGAGAGGATTGAGGATGGCAGTGGGCTCAGCCGCCCGGGTCCCCCACCACTGAGCTCCAGGAAGCATGTCCTGTATGTGGAGCACAGGTATGGCCTCGGTCTCTGATTTTGATGGGGAGGAGTGATTTAGAAAGAGGACAGTTTGCTGTCTTTATTTATTTAGAAGTGTTAAGAGTTCATTATTAAACATTTAGGAAGTAGAAAAAAAAAAGGAGAAAGAAGTAAGGAAAAGACATCTGTGTTTCAAAGGACCTTTTTTTGGTACTGAGGATTGAATCCAGGGGTGCTTTACCATTGAGCCATATCCCCAGCCCTTTTTATTTTTTTGAGGCAGGATCTCACCAAGTTGCTTAGGGCCTCACTAATTTGCTGAGGCGGTCCTCAAATTTTCGATCTTTCTGGATGCTAGGATTATACCTGAGCATCACTGCACCTGGCTCCTTTTTATTTTTGATTTTGAGACTGGGTATTGTTAGCTTGTTTAGGGCTTGCTAAGTAGCTGAGATCAGCCTCTAACAAGGAGTCCTCCTGCCTTGGCCTCTGAGTAGACACGGGTGTGGCACCATCATGCCCAGCTCAGGACTTCCAAACAGCTTGCCTTTGTATGTCTCATGAGGCGTTTTGAGCTGTACCAGTGTAGTGTCACCCTTGGACGATCACCCATCTCTTGGTCTGGTGGGTGCTTAATGAAACCTGATCTTTGCCAGCTTTGACAAGCAAGCTGCCTGTATCATTGAGGCCCTCCACTCCGCGTCAGGGTGCATGCTCCCTGTACGAAGCATGACAGATGAACACTGGACCCACAGGGGAGACCTACCCCAGGTTCTCTCCTAGCAGTGACCCACTGCATCCCTTGAGTGCCCCAAGGGGCCAGTAGTGGTCAGGTCCTATTACAGGTGGCAGATTTAAAGAAAGCAGGCCTAGAAATCACCTTTCAAGCCCAAAATCATTGTTCTTTGGCTGCACTCTTACTTGGCTTTCTGTAATTTCGGGTCATTGTAGGAAAGCCTGACTTAATTTTTTCATCCTCAAATTTCCCACATTCTAGACACTTGAATCCGATACAGAACTGAAACAGTATTTTGGTGCTCGAGCGGTCCTGGGGGAGCAAAGGTAAGGCCCACAGCAGTTGCATTCTCAAGCTGTTTTTACCTGCTTTCATTTCTTATGGGTGGGGGAGCCATTGAAAACCCTGGGGGAAAGTACTGAAAGCCACACTGGACAGATGGAGCCCTTCCAGGGCCTGGGCAGGTGGCTGAGACGCCAGGAGACCAGGCTGTTTCACACCTTCTCAACTGTGCACCCCATATTTTTAAAAAGGTTCTACAAGCTGTTAAACTTTGAATCCTGAAATTTTAGCCAGATCCATTTTGTTTCTCCACCAGCAGGAAAAATGACAAAAAATGACTGGGTTCTGAGATCAGTTTTATGTCACCTAACTCGTTCCTGGCTAGTCAGCCTCTGCAGTGTCAGCTGATGGTGAGTAGGCAGTGGAGTGTCCCTTGGCTTTTCCAGGGGAAGTCAGGGCCCATCCTGGGACTTTCTGTAGGAGGTGGGAATTCCACTCTCCATCTCCGTACCAAAACATCCGGAAGCTTGTGTCTTTTTAAGTATGTGTTTTCTGATTATAGAGCTGAATGCTTTTTGTTAAAGCTCTGAAGCAGTGTAGAAATGTTCCCTCTTATTCCGATCACCTGTGGCCATGTCCCCAGGCCTTTCTGCACGCCTCTCGAGGAAGCTATGCTGGCTTTGGCATGTCAGAGTCCCAGGTGTCCTCTGTGCCTGATGCACAGGGTTCTTTGTTAGGCCAAGGATAGGCGTGTCCACACCTTGGCTGCAGGCCCCCTGCATCCATGCAGCCCTCCGAGAAGTGGCCCACTGTGGGTTTCCTCGAGTACCTGTGCCTTGCCCAGCTGCCCTCCCAGGAACGGTGCCACCGAGGCCCACCTGCACTCGGTTGTCCTCAGCTACATCCTCGACAACACAGTGCCTTGAAACTGTGTGAGGTGTGCACGTGGCGCCCTTGTCTGACTGGTGTCTGTTGGGTCATGAGTGGGCCAAGGATTATTTTTAGACTTCGTTTGTCCCCACTTTCCTTGTGTTTTACAGTTTTTGCCTTGTATTTTTGTTTTTAAGTGTTTGAGGACTCATGAGTTTCTGACTTCTGTGTGTTTTGGGTTATTTGTGAAAAGCACTTACATGAGCCACTACCTGCGCTGCTCAGGCTGAGTTCTGCCACTCAGCCCAGCTCTGTCTGCCTGCCCCTGTGTTACATTTTTGCATCATCTTATTTTTGTAAATTATAGTTATTATCAGTCATTAGTTAATAATTACATTCTTTTTTAGTTTTTGTGGTGCTAGGGAGTGAACCCACAGCCACACACCTCCGAACCACACACCTCTGAGCTGCCCCCTGCACATATTTCAGTTTTATGTATCTATTTTTGAGGTGAGGCCTTCCGTGCTTCCCAGGCTGGTTGCACACTCATGAGTCTGCATGGGCCTCCCCCTCAGCCTCCCAGGCAGCCAGGACCACAGGTCTGTAACCAGGTCAGCTCACTTACTACCTTTATAGTAGCACACTTTTTTGTTGTTTGTTTCTTCAAAAATTTAAGTCCTACTGAAGTATGTCCAGTGAAAAGCTGTGGTTCCCTCCTTCTTGGTCCCCCACCCTTGTCCTGTTTTTCAGAGACCAAACCTTAGCTCCTTTCTGTTTCTCCCTCCTGGTGACCATTCAAGGTTTCCATATAGCTGTGCACTGATCTTTGGGGGGAATCTGACTTCCTCCTGAGACAGATGGGGTCTGCTCCCTTCCCCCTGTCTGTGCTGTCTCCACACCCCCTGTGTCGCTCCTCCTGACCCTCCCTCCAGCATCCGTCAGGGCTGCCTCCTCCCCTAGACTTCTGGCTGGAAACTCACCTCAGATAGACCTGGCGATGCCCAGGATGCTGTAGACTTCCAGGCACCGGTGGTTTCCTTTCCACTGCTTGCTGCGTGTGCAGAGTTGTGCCATGTTGTGCCTCTCAGCCTCTGGCCATGCTTTTCTTCTTGTGTATTTGTTCTTCTCATACAGTTTTAATGTCTCTTTTTGAGAAAAGAAAGATGTTGTTTTGTCCTGTTCTGGGTAGTCCAGCTCCTTATTTCTTGTTTTGTTTTAGTGAAATAGGGCACTGTTGAAAAGCCTAGAGATTGGTCTACACACATCCACATCCCATCACTCAGCTCAGGGTGCAGCCCTTCCAGGCCTGGCTAAGATGCCACCTGGCAAGGGAGCCAGACCCCCTAACAGCAGCTAAGAACTCTTGCCCAAAGGGGGCCTGGTACCCTCAACTTGTCGCTCACACAAGAGTCGCAGGGAGCTGGGTGCCTGAGGACCCTCAACACTCTGCTCTCGGTCTTCTTCCTTGCAGAAATATGCCAATTTCCTCCTCAGTTTTCCTCATTGTTTCCATGTTTTCCTTTTCAAAGATTGGAGTCATATTACTGGGGTCTGGGTCAGAGGTCCACTTCCCTAATTTGCCTCTGGCCACAGCCAGGCATTCCTCCTGTGCAGCCTGTCCCACAGGAAGCAGCTCGGTTGCTCAGGGAATTTCAGTGGCCCTGAGCTCCTGCTCTGCACCATGTTCTAGGGTTTCACTTTTGTTTCCTTTTTGTCCCTCTTGCCTTTGTGCTGGACTATTGGCCTCCCTGTTCCCCTGGACCTGATGGTAGCTGCTTGCAGAGGTCGCAGCTGGGGTCCCCTCTTCATGCAGCAGTGCTTTGCTCTCCCTCCCTGTGTGCCCCCCTGCCCACTGCTCTGCCTCCAGGGAGAGCTGGAGGGATTGGGCGGCCAGCCTGGCCCCTGGCCCGTGGAGGTAAAGCTGTGCCTGTCTCCTCCTCCCCAGGCCGCGACAGAGGCAGCATGTATAACCCAAGTGCACGTGGCTGACGACCCCCAAGAGCACCTGGCCGCGGTACAGCAAGCCAGGTGAGTCTGTCACTCCTGCAGCAGGGGGCTGGCACGCTGGCCTCAGTGCCTTCTGGGTGGGCCTTGCAGCACCATGTGCAGCTGCGTGTGAGGTATGGTGTTCCTGAGGGTGCAGCAGCCTGTATGTCCCCAGCTGGCCTGACCTGTGCAGAAGCTCTCAACTTCCTTGCCGTCTGCCTCGTCCTCTGGGTGCCATGCTACAGGAAGCAGCTGAACAGACGCTTGCATTTTTAAGTGTTTTTTTTTTTGTGTGTGTGCTGGCACTGAGCCCGAGCCCTCCAAGCCACACATGCCAGGCTGGGCTCTGCTGCTGAGCTGTATCCTCAGCCCTTGAGTTTGTTTTCACATTATGATAATTTGGGGGCTGGGGTTGTAGCTCAGTGGTAGAGCGCTTGCCTAGCATGTATGAGGCCTTGGGTTCGATTCCTAACACCACATAAAACTAAATAAGCAATATAAAGGTATTGTGTCCATCTACAACTAAAAATATTTTAAAAAATCAATAATGTATGATAGTTTTATGTTTAAAGAAAACAGCCATGCAGAAGGTGCAGGGTAGGAAGTGAATGCCCTCTCTGGGCATCGGCTACACAGCATAGAGAAGCATCCAGACATCCCTCTGCAGGTTGATGGGGCACATACTGTAGAAGAGGTCATGGGTGTGTAGAGGACATGTGTGGAGGGTGGTAACCAACGCACCTCACCTGCTGTGCCTGTGGGGTTGGGGATTCTAGAAGAATCCCCTTGGACTCCCAGTGAGGATCGCCTGGGAGTTCGGGGCCTGTACTTGTAGGATCAACCCTGATGCCTCTCATGTATCTTCTCTTTCCACCAGGTCTCTTGCCCTTCTAGCAAAGGAACCCGAACATGGTAGAGATAGGGGCTCATTGTCTCAATCTGCAAGACTTGGACCTTGGGCCGGGCTCTCAGGATGGAGTAGCTCAGGGGAAGCCCATGAGAACCATTGGCCATTTAGCGGTTGTCTTAGCAGACTGAGTTTTTCAGGTTAACCAGAGGAAATGGTCCCTCCACACAGTCACACAAAAGGAGCAGAACCATATTTGGTCAGGGGTTACACATGGCCAAGGCCTCTGACCTGGCCCTGTGCCCACTGCTCGCCTCCTGCCCCAGCCCCTCACAGCCACCCTGGCTGCTGGTCCCAACCAGATGTGATCGGGCACCCAGATGGACCTCCATGCTCCCATCCCTGAGGTTTGTTGTCCTGGGCCACTTCGGCTCCATCCTTTCCCAGAGCTCATCTGAATTCTATACAGAAGTGAGTCTTTGTGGAAAGCAAACAGAGGCCAGCTCCCGGGACAGCCCAAGGAAGCAGTGGGAAGCAGGCCCAGGTGTTCTGAGAGAGTCCCTGGACGTCAGCCTCTGGCCCAGAGGCAGCCCAGCCCCAGGCCTGGGTGACCTGTGAGACCCCTCAGATCGAGTGGGTTGGTATCACAGAGTCCTTTCTGAGAACAGCACAAGGGAGACTATTGGGGCTACTGTGCTCTGTAGAGGCGCCATGTCCTGGCATCCAGCACACCCTCTCTGTGCACTCTCACCTGCCAGGTCTGTCTATGTGGCCGTTGGAATCGAAAAAAGGGCTTTCCTTCTTTGTGTTTGAACACAGTGAGGAGTACCAGCAGGCACAGCACAAGTTTCTGGTGGCCGTGGAGTCCATGGAGCCAAACAACCTTGTGGTATGTGGGCCCCACAGCTGCCAGTGGGTGGAGGGCGAGTGCCCGGGCAGCTGCTCCCTTGGCAGTGGGGCCCCCGACCCGAGGGGCACTGTGAAGACTTGGCACTCAGGTGCTCTCCTGCTGGGAGCTGCGTGTAGTGGCACTATGGTCCTTCCCAGGTGCTGCCTCTGTCTTGGGCCTCACTGGGGAGGTAGGGGGAGCATGTAGATCCTGCTGGCCCCATGTCCCCCACGTAGGGGGGGCGGGAACCTGCTTGCTTTCAGTCCTCTGTCCTGAGACCTGGGAGCGAATACAGCCCCACTGGGCAGGCAGTTTCCCCAGTTCCCACCTGGAGCCAGGTCCAGGCCTTGGCTGGGTAATAGCAGTGCACACCTGGAGTCCAAAGGGAATTTGGTCTGTCACCTCACCAGGTGATCATCTCTCCTGGTGTGCACAGGTCCTGGTGGACTGCAAGGGTGTCTTTTGGGTCCCTGCCTGTGACCTTCCTCCAGAGCTGCCCTTCTTTTCTGGTAGATTCTGCTCCAGACAAGCCCCTACCATGTGGACTCACTCCTGCAGCTCAGTGATGCCTACCGCTTTCAAGAGGATCAGGAGATGGCACGAGACCTCATAGGTGAGACCCAGTAGGCAGTGCAGCCTGCCTGTTCTCGCCACTAGAGCAGATGCAGGTGGCGGGACGTTGTCATGTAGCACTTTGTGGAAGGTGTGTCATGCCTGGTTTAGTGTGTCCCGGAACTGGGCAGCCATCACTGCAGTCCATTCCAGGAAAACAGCCTGCCATCTTCTATCTTCCCCCAGGCCCCAGAACCCCTGACTTCTGGTCAGACTCTCCGTGGCCCTACCTGTGTGGGGAGCCATTCAGTGGAAGCACTGTGCATGGTCTCTGCCCATGGTTGTGTGCCCCATGTGTGGTGTGACCCAGGTTTGCGTGTGCTCTTGGCTGGATAGTACTCCCCCTTTGGACAGACGTGGTTGGCGTATCCGTCATCAGTGGTGGTTCTGGTTGCTCTTCCGTGTGTGCACGCATGCTGCTGTGGGCATCTGGGCCGTGTTTGTATCACCTGGGGACTGGGCATGAACAGGACATGTGGCAGTTGCACCCCATGGTGTCGAGGGCGTTTCTCATTCAGGCTCACATGTTCTGTGGCTGCAATTAATGCCGTGGCACCAGGGAAACCTAGGAGGTCCCATTGCAGGGTCCCAATTCTGTGACCCCTTCTTTCCAGTGCTTTGCTTGTTTGGGGTCTTGGGAGTTGCAGGCGCCTACTGTGGCTGACTCCCGCCTCTGTGTTGCTGCCCACAGAGCGAGCGCTGTACAGCATGGAGTGTGCCTTCCACCCCCTGTTCAGTTTCACCAGTGGGACATGCCGGCTGGACTACTGCAGACCCGAGAACAGGTGAGCCGCCTCTCCTGAGGGCAGCCCTCCCTGTGGCCGGGATACTTCTGCAGGCCTCACAGGCCTGTGTCTTGATTCTTAAATCAGTGATGCTTAAGTCAGATTCAGCCTGACAGAGCAGACCTGGGTCTATGCTCTGCTTTATGACATTTCTGTGCTGACCACCTCTGGCATCAGCCCCGAGGCAAGGCTGCATGACTGCAGCAGTCTTCCTGCTGTCCTGTGTGTATTCTTGCTGCTCTGGGCAGCGCTGCTTGGCTGTGGCATGGCCCCCACCTTATGGCCACCATGCCCTGTCTCAGTGCAGCAACGTGGCTGCACTGGGCACTCTGTCTAGACTTTCTCCACTGGTTTCTTTTTCTAGTAAACTCTCAGTTCTAAAAATAAGTCTACAGGATGACTAAAGTCACATAGCTTTATGTACCCAACAGTAGCGCCATTGAAATTTGAAGGTAAATTAAGATTATAATTATAACCGTTTTTAGCTCATTTCCCTTGAATAACAAGTAGCAAACCAAAAGCAAGATAATGATTTCAAAAAGCTTGGTTTTCAGGGAGCTGAGGCTGTAGCTGATTGGCAGAGCTCTTGCCTAGCACATGAGAAGCACTGGTTTGATCTTCAGCAGCACCACATAAAAATAAATAAAATAAAAAATATTCTGTCCATCTACAACAACAACAAAATTTTTTTAAAACCTTTTTTAAAATATTTATTTTTTAGGTGTAGATGGACACAACACAGTGCCTTTTTTAATGTGGTGCTGAGGATCAAACCCGGGTCCCGCCTGTGCTAGCCGAGCGCTCTACAGCTGAGCCACAATCCCAGCCCCAACAACAAAAATTTTTTAAATACTTTCAGTACATTTGTGTGTGTTCAGCTCTTCAGGCATTCACAAAGCTTCTCCCCAGACACAAAAGGCATTCGCAGACTCGTATGATGACCTGGACACTGGCGTGGAGCCAGGTGGCTCTCAGAGGCTGCTCTGCTGTTTGCTGCCACTTGAACTCACATGGACCTTTTTGGATGTAGGAGCTTCTACCTGGCCCTCTACAAGCAGATGAGCTTCCTGGAGAAGCGTGGCTGCCCGCGCACCACACTGGAGTTCTGCAAGCTCATCCTAAGGTGAGTGTCCACCAGGGATCCACTCCTGCCAGTCCTCACGGCAGGGGCTTCTGGGCTGCAGAGACCCTAGGCCCTGACATTTTCCTTGCTCTCTTTGCTCTTCCCTCACTGTGCTGCCTGCGAAGCCTTGAGCCACACGAGGACCCGCTGTGCATGCTGCTGCTTGTCGACCACCTGGCCTTGCGGGCCCGGAACTATGAGTACTTGATCCACCTCTTCCAGGAATGGGAGGTAGGTGTGCGCTTGCAGTGTGACTAGTAGCCATGGTGAGGCCATGAAGCAGAGCCAGGGTGGGTTCCAGGGGCCTCCTGCCCTTTAGTCCCCCTCAATTCTGCTGTTGAGCAGAATCAGGTCTTTCCAGAGGGAAGCAGCCTGGCATCAGAACCCCAAGATGAGCACACAACTGCATCGAGTGTGCGTGTAGAGATGGTACTTAGTAATGGACAGTCAGGCAGACCACAGAGCTGGGTGTGCTAGGCACAGAAAGGGACAGCCACTCAGTGAGGGAAGTTGTGATGCAGGGCTGACAGGGACCCTAGGTCCTGAGTGTGGGGACGACAGTCTGGGTAGTCATGATTGGTTACATGTTCCAGGTCAGAGTCACACATAAATTCCACCTGCCATCCTGGGGCCCCCAGACCCAGGAGAGTGGGGTTTGTCTTGGGCTCCACTGAGTGCTATAGAGCATGCACTATCTTGCTACAGGTGGGGTTTGCACACAAGTCAAAGCAGCAGTATAGGTGTTTTGGGTCAGGCTCCACGTGTGAAGATCAGTCTCACTTCTCGCTTTAGTGTAGCTGCTGCAAACTGAGTGGGACAAACAGCTGAACAGAGCTTGTCCAGAGGGGGCTCAGGCCTAGAAGGGGAGGAGGGGGAGGAGCCTGTACTTGTTCTACTTTTCTGCTTGAACCTTTCACAGTACATATTTTTTGTGAATAAAGAAATACATTTTTCATAAAAAAATAAGTAATGAAAAACAGGTAAATCATTTAAAATCACATAACTCTTTATACAGTTGGCCAAGAAGTCTCACTTCCAGGGATCTAGTTTACAGAGATTCCAGGAGCTCAGGAGAATGGCTATAAGAAACCCACGGGGTCCCCAGAACCAGCCACAGAAGAATGTTTGTGGTGGTTTATAAGATTACATAACTCTGTGGAGACGAGCATTCCCTGTTAATGGAAAAGCATGGAGTAGATCATGTCTGTTACATCACACACAGAGAAAGGCGGGGAAATGTTTGAAGAGGGTAGTGACCCCTCTAGGTGGGGGCAGTCATAGCTTGGCTGCCTTAACTCTGGACCCTGCTGTGTGGGGAGAGGGAGTCGCTCCTGTCCCCCACAGTGCTGAGCCTGAGGGGCTCAACAGAGCTCTTTTCCCACTGACATTGCCCTTCTGCACATTGAAGACCCCCAGGTGGAGCAAGTCCTCCATCCATGTGTGGGGGTGGCCCGCTTTGTCAGCTCACTGTGGTGCACCTGGTCCTCACAGAGGGCAGGCCCCTCACCTGGCCTCTTGCTCCCTTGTAGGCTCATCGGAACCTGTCGCAGCTCCCAAATTTTGCCTTCTCGGTTCCATTGGCATACTTCCTATTGAGTCACAGACAGACCTCACCCAGCATGAGCTCAGCTTTGCCAGAGAGAAGGCCTCCCTCTTGATCCAGCAGGCACTCACCATGTTCCCTGGAGGTAGGTACCACGCTGGCCTGTACAGTGGTTCTTCCTGAGGGTGGAGACCTGGTCCCAGCCCTGCCTTGTGCTTAAAGAAAGATGTGTTCTCCAGCCAGACTAAAAACTGCTGATGTTGCAGTTAGCTGATTATCCACCTCAGCGGGCCAACTGCACGCCAGCCAGGTGGGAGGGGGCTTAGGGTGAGGGACAAACTGTATGTCCACTAACTTTGCTGTTAGTTACAGGGCAGGAGAGAGATACAGGGTATGCACATTGGTGTTTAGTGTTAGGGAGAGAAACAGCAGCAGAGGGTTGAGCGGGGCCTGGACCTGATCCAGAGGCAGTATGTGGTACGGCCCTGCATTTCCAGGGTGCCCCCCCCGCCACACTAGGCCTCTATCTGCACCCAGGGCAAGTCCAGGGGGCTGCTATCTACTCAGGCGGCAGGTAGGGAACCTTCTCCACAAGCACGCAAGAAGTGAACCTCTAGAGGAGGCCGTCCTTGTGCTTGAGGGTAGGAGTGTTTTTTGTGACAGAGGTGTGCACACAATCGGTGACTGCCCCTCTGAGGGGAAGTCCCAGAGTCAGCACTGCTTTGTTGGCTCTGATGAAGCCATAGAGAGGCCCCAGCACTGGGTGGACGCGAGCACAGGCAGACCCACCTGCAGTGTCCAGAGCTCCCTGTCAGGAGCAGAGCCAGCTCACCAACTCAGGGCTCAGCCCATCATCCCAGCAGCCACCTCTGTCCCCCTTGGATTCGATGCAACTGGGAGCCCTTGGTAGGCCAGCCAAGGTGAGGGACACAGAGCCACGGGGCCCACGTTGAATAACAGAGCTGCCATGGCTATCCCTCAGGAGAGACCCTACTGCGGCTTGTCCCTGGAAGACAGTTGGTAGGCCGGCTTTCCCAGCAGCTGCCTCTGGCAGGGTCTCGGCATGTGGGCAGTGTAGGGAAGCCCTGCCTACTCAGCCGGAGAGTACTGCATGGGGACAGTACTAGAGCTGGAGAGGCCCTGACCCAGAGGACTGGACACCCAGAGCCCGTGACCATGTGTTGGCCACTGTCCTTACGCTGGGGCCCTGTGGGGTCACCTCCTCCAGGGCACTGGCTGACCCACTCCCACCAGTCTGTCCTAGGGTCTGTTGCTCATGCTTGAAGGGTGATGGCAAGTCTCCCTGAGATGTGGAAGGGCACTTGGAGGACAAGGGTCTGCCTCCAGGGTGCAGAGAGGTACCTGCTCATCCTTTGTGGACCCCCATCCTCAGCCACTCCCCCTGCAGCAGCTCAGAACGCTGGTCAGACTCAAGGACCCCATGGCCTTGCAGCCTCTGTGACGTCATGACTCCAGTCGTGTCTGTGATCAGGGCCCACAGGGCCCCGGGTCCTTGTCCTGGCCACTGAGCACCTGAGCCTCTGCTTCCTCCTGCAGTCCTCATGCTCTTGCTCGAGTACTGCAGTGTATGGCCCGATGCCACTGTCTCCAATCACCGCTTCTTTGGACCAGATGCTGAGATAAGGTAGAGCCTTGGTGCCCTGCTGGGATAACACCTGGTGGGCATCCTCGTCGACTCCTGGGGGCCCTCGCTTACCTTCAGGGCAGTGGAGTGGTGGCAGGTGCGCTCTGCTCCGCAGGGTCAGGGTGTGTGTGTGGCTCTGTCTCCTGGAAACCTTCTTCAGCCTGGTGGCAATCTCGGAGACAGGAAACCCCTGGGGATGTTGGTTACTGTCCCCTAAGGAAGGCCTGGAGTCTGTGTCCACATATGGGTCACCTTACGTCTGAAGAGAAACACTGGTGGATCAAGTAAATGGCCTCTGGCCTAAGACATGAGGTTCACCTGATGCCTTTTGACAGGAGTGGGCAGCAGGGCTTAAGGTCAGACAGCATGACCCACAGGCACTGGCTGTGGGCAGAGGGTCTCTCGTTGCTGGTATGTTCCACATTCTGCATTGGCACATATCACCTTTTTCATGTTTCTCATAAAAATACAGAGGAGACAGCCAGGTGTAGTGGCACAGCCTATGATGCCAGCAATGCTGGAGGCTGAGGAGGGGGATCCAGCCTCAACAACTCAGCAAGACCCTGTCTCAAAGGAAAAATAAAGGGGGCTGCAGTTGTGGTTCAGTGGTGGAGCACTTGCCTTGAACTTGTGAGGCACTGGGTTTGATCCTCAGTACCACATAAAAATAATAATAAAATAAAGATATTGTGTCCATTTAGAACTAAAAATATATATAAGATATGAAAAATAAAAAGGCTGGGGATGTGGCTTAGTGGTAGAGTACCCCTGGGCTCAATCCCCAGTACCAAAAATAAACAGAAAACATAAATGAAAGAAAAACATGTTATGGGGGTCCACCCCAGAATCCCCGTCACCTAGGCAGCCTTCGTCCTCTGCACTGAGCAACTCAGTCAGCTGAGGAGCGCAGACAGCACCAATTCAAAGTCCAGACCTGTATACCCTCCCTTCAGGAGGTGAACTATCCATCAGTAGCTGAGAGACAGCCTCTTTTTGCTCCAGAAGGTCCTGCTGGGGGGTCTGCTCACAGGCTTTGCTCCCACAGTCAGGCCCCACCATGGCGCAGGCATTGCTCCCAAAGCCAGCCCTCATCCTGCACCCTGATATTGCTCCCACAGCCAGCTCCCTATCCCTGACCTTGGCTTTGCTCCCACAGCCAGCCCCCTGCCCTTACGCTGGCCTTGCTGTACCCAGCTCCCCATCCCTGACCTTGGCCTTGCTCCACCCAGTCCCCCATCCCTGACCCTGGTCTTCCTCTCACAGCCAGTCCCCCATCTCTGACCCAGGCCTTGCTCCGACCAGCTCCCGATCCCTGATCCTTGCCTTGCTCCCACAGCCAGCTCCCCATCCCTGACCTTGGCCTTGCTCCACCCAGCTCCCCATCCCTGACCCAGGTCTTGCTCAACAGCCAGCGCCCCATCCGTGACCTTGGCCTTGCTACACCCAGCTCCCCATCCATAACTCTGGCCTTCCTCCCATAGCCAGCTCCCTATCCCTGACCTTGGACATGCTCCACCCAGCTCCCCACCCCTGACCCAGGCCTTGCTCTCAAAGCCAGTCCCACATCCCTGAACCTGGCCTTATTCCCACAGCCAGTACCCAATCCCTGACCCAGACCTTGCTCCACCTAGCTCCCCATCCCTGACCCTGGCCTTGCCCCACCCAGGTCCCCATCTCTGACCCAGGCCTTGATCCACCCAGCTCCCCATCCCTGATCTTGGCGTTGTTCTGCCCAACTCCCGATCCCTGACCCAGGCCTTGCTCCCACAGCCAGCCCCCTGCCCGGACCCTGGCCTTATTCCCACAGCCAGCGCCCCATCACGAACCCTAGCCTTGCTCCACCCAACTCCCCATCCCTGGCATTGGACTTGCTCCACCCAGCTCCCCATCCCGGACCCAGGCCTTGGTCCCACAGCCAGTTACCCATACCTGACCAAGGCCTTGCTCTACCCAGCTCTCCATCCCTGAACCTGGCCTTTCTCCCACAGCCAGTCCCCCATCCCTGACCCAGGCCTGGCTCCACCCATCTCCCCATCCCTGACCCTGGACTTATTCCCACACCCAGACCCCGATCCCTGACCCAGGCCTTGCTCCAACAGCAAGCTCTACATCCCTGACCTTGAACTTGCTCCACCCAGCTCCCCATCCCTTACATAGGTATTGCTCCCACAGCTAACCCCCAACCCTTACTCACGCCTTGCTGCACCCAGCTCCCCATCCCTGACACAGGCTTGCTCCCAAAGCCAGCCCCCCATCTCTGACCTTGGCTTTGCTCCACCCAGCACCACATCCCTGACCCAGGGCTTGATCCCACAGCCAGCCGCCAATCCCTGACCCAAGCCTTGCTCCCACAGTCAGCCCCCTATCCCTGACCCAGGACTTGCTCCACAGCCAGCCCCCCATCCCTGATCCACACCTTGCTCCACAGCCAGCTCCCATGCCCTGACCCAGGCCTTGCTCCAACCAGCTTCCCATCTCTGACCCAGGCTTACTCCCACAGCCATATCCCCACCCTGACCCTGGTTTGCTCCACCCAGCTCCTCATCCCTGACCCAGGTCTTGATCCACCCAGCTCCCCATCCCTGACCTTGGCCTTACTCCACCTAGCTCCCTGACCCAGGCCTTGTTACCAAGCCAGTCCCCCCATCCCTGACCCAGGCCTTGCTCCATCCGGCTCCCCATCCCTGACCCTGGCCTTGCTCCCACAGCCAGTCCCCTATTCCTGACCCAGCCTTTGCTCTACCCAGCTCCCCATCCCTGACCCAGGTCTTGCTCCCACATCCAGCTCCCCATCCCTGACCTTGGCCTTACTCCACCCAACTCCCATGCCTGTCCCAGGTCTTGCTCCCACAGACAGT